>NC_053395.1:162009613-162203595 GCF_905171765.1 Bufo bufo
ATTTGTAACATCTACAGACTGAAGTACTTGGAAGACACTGTTAACATTGTCTTTGATTTGGTTCAATGTAGGTACAATTGAAACGAGGTTTGACTCATTTACCAATGCTGTGTTTATGACTGAACTCACTTGTCCTATTATAGTCCTATAGAAATCTTGAGTAGTATCACATGAGATGTTTTTAGGTGCTTGTGAACATGAGATAATCTCGAGCATAGTATTTACAATGGAAATCTCAGTATGGCTAAGGTTTACAAATGTAAGTGTAATGCCACTGTCAAAATCGGACTCCATGTTTCCAGAATTCAAATCATTTATATACTGCATGATATCTGATAGCTGTTGCTGGAACACAATGATAGCGCTGGTACAATTAGAATATTCTGTCTGACAGGTGGAAACTAAGCCAAGAAGCCTCATGAAGATATTTTCTACTTTATTGAAGGTTTCCTTTTCTTCAGAAGGAAAGAAGCCAGACATTAACTTCAACAACTCCAAAGATACATTATTGGGGTTAGAGCTGATCTCCTCTAAATTTGATGGAGTGAAAAAGGACAAAATGTTTCCTGCATATCTTCTGAAAGCTTCAGATTGTAAAAAATCAAGCTGGGTATAGTTAAGATAAGAATTTAGGAAGGCAAGGTTGTTTACCAAGGCAACATCTCCATTCAAAAATTGCAGTATTTCCTTTAAATACACATCAAGTGCTGAACTGAGGGATGTCTTTATCAGCTCATGAATGATTGTTTTAGTTATATTGGAAGTTATTGGATTGATGTTCAGAAGTGTTTGGAGGATTTTCTGTAGTTCGCTAAATGCTAGCTGGTTGGTGATGGCAAGATCTTGGAGTAATGCTGTGTTATTTAGGGTAGAAATATCTGAAATTATGGTAGACAATGAACTGATCAAGGTCTGGAGTTCTACCAAAGACTGGCTGTACACATTAGACGTTGACGGCAAACTACTCAGATTCATCAAATATTGAACCTCTTTAACAATACTTTGTGTTAGGTTGGTCACAATACTAGAGATGTTCAGTGACTGCATGTCCAGGAGTTCTGACCCTATAAGCACATTTATCTGATCCAGTAAAGTATGCAGGACTCCAATGTATTCTTCTGAGTTGGACTGGATTAGAATGTCAGTAGTATTGCTTAAGAGATGAACAAGTTGTGTGAGGACTGTCTGTAGCTGGGGATTGGCAGGGTAACTGGTGGCAATCGTCTGTTCTAGCTGCTGAAGTATCATCTCATCAACTCTGTTTTGCTTTAAGAGGGTCCATGCCTGCTGTACATATCTGTAAGAATCAACATAAAAAAGCATATCAATATACTGTAACTAGTATTAGACAATACAGTAATATTTTATTTCTTATGTACACTATAAAGAGTGAAACAACTCCATTTTTTCTTGTTTTTGTCTATCTGGCTAAGCTTTTACCCAGCAAAATCAACTACTGCTGTGGTTGTCAGGAGGTGGATTTACAGTGATCAGCCGATAACTTCCACAACTCCAATATAGAAGGGGTTTTCTGCAGTCAGACACCTTTTTATAAAGTGGTGTATTCATATGTGCTATAAGAAGCCAATGATAGTTTTTTTTTATAACTAGTAAAGCAGGAATGACCAGCTGAATGAGCTTGGTCATTTATCAAACAAACAGAACACCTTCACTCAATACTGGTGATGGGGAGGTTCAGTGATTGCCATAGATATAATCTTCTAACACATGGAAACCAGCTAATTCCACATCTTCCATAGCATATAATTAAAGGCATGTTCAATCCTCTCCCCTCTGTAAATGGAAAGCCATGTTATCACTGTTTCATATGATAGGCTTGATTCCAACCTAAGAGGTCCAATTTTCCATAATGGATTTCAAAAGTGCTATCTAAAAAGGGTTGTCAGAGATTAGAACAAAGTGCCTACTTTATTCCTTTCCAGAAACAATACCACTAATGTCTATGGGCTATGCCTGGTACTGGAGCTCAGCTCTATTCAAGCATATAGGGCTGAGCTGTGATATTAAATATAGCTGATGGACAGGTAGGGCTGTTTCTTCAAATAACCTCTTTGTTCTAATCTCAGACAAACCCTTGATGTAAAAAATGAAAATAAGACATCACACAGTAAATGGCAATCTCTTTCTAACAAAGCTAGAACCAGCCCTGCACCTCACATGGAACCAAAGATTTCCAAGGTACATTTTATTAAATAGCTCACTGGCTATACTACATTTTTAATTACATGGAATTACAAAAGTATTCAGATCCAAGTGCTGGTTTGAAAACTGTAGAATATTATTTTGTGGCAGAAACTCTTAAAGTATTTTACAAATAAATGTTTTAAAGATATAACAAGTCAAGTAATACTAATTGTCACCACGTATGAGCAATTGTTCTACATCTCTCTCCAAAAATAACATATGCAAGAAGGTATATTATGGTGTGTGTGCTACAATTGTTATTTAAAGCCCCTCTAATAACTACATTCTGAATGCTGATTCATCATGTATATTGAGAAGATCATGTGTGTATGGTGTCTTGATGTGACACTGTAACATAGTTGTTTCCTGTTTGACCTGATATGTGTATTCATAGACTTTATATCTGACAGACACAAGACAGGAAAAACCTGTCCCTCCTCATTCTTCAGACTTTACAGATAAAGTTTAAGATCACCCTGAAAATAAAGCTCTTTTCAAGTTTCATGTGACAAAATCTTTGTGGTTTTCTAATACTAAAGAATATAATTACAGTACAGCTCCCAATAATTAACCCAGAGATATTCAAATGACCACCAAGTGTTATGATTTGTAGACAAAAGGTTCTGTATAATGTGCTAATACTTATATAATGATAACTCACTGTGTACGTGCTTTGACTTGCCTTTACAAAAACTTTGATTAACAACGACTTTGCACATGTTGAACTCCAAGCATGTCTAATACTTCTCTGCTCAAACAGTATGGGCCTTTCAAAAGTTCCTCATATGTAGAACTTGTAGAAAAAATCCCCCATAATGGTGCTTTCATCGGGAACAGGACATGGTTAGTACTGGAAAAGTCTTCTCTTTACATGTGGTCTTAGAAAGGTGGTGTGGAAAGACATTCAGTACTAATCCAGCCTGGTTTCTTATACAATAACAGCGCCACTATAGGGAAATTGTTGCTACAAGTTCTACATTTGTCATTGGGATTTGGCGGAGATATTTTAGGCTCCAAGCCTAGGTTCTTGTGAATGTTGTGCCCAGTTGCACAACATATAAAGATTAACATAAGTACACTTGTCTACTATACATTGACCAAGCAATCCCACACATAAAGTCCCCCCCCTTTTTTAAATCTTTTTTTGCACCTTTATAGAAGATCCTTATACAGTATACATAGATTGTAAGACAATCCTGTTGAAACCAACATATTAGGCTGACTTTCATCTAATGTGTGTGGCCAGCTTTAATCTTTAACAATATACTGTATATTAACTGAATTAATTAGTGCAATATATTTTCTCCCAAAACTTAATATTTTTTTAACATATTGCGTGCTTCTTGGAACTATGATCAGATCCAGGGGCGTAGCTAAAGGCTCAAGGGCCCCGGTGCAAGAGTTCAGCTTCGGCCCCCCTTCCCTCAGTGCTTTGTGGCCAGGGGCAGGGAAGTACATAGCGTTTCTGCTGCCTGAGGCAAAAACTGAAATGGCACACTACCCCCCTCCCCATAACAAATTTTTGACCTTACCCCTTCCCTCCAGCCAGAGGTGTAACTTGGCCAGCATGCACTTTCTATAATACTGGTGTCTTCTTATGCACCACAAGGGTCTTTGGGCCCCCTCAGGCTCCTGGGCCCGGTAGCGACTGCTACCTCTGCACCCCCTATAGCTACGCCCCTGATCAGATCTAAAAACACAAAGGAGCACACTTATATTAAGACCAGTGTTTTAGACACTGGTCTTAATAAACCCCTGCGCTGGCAGTGGATTCGCCGGAGTTATGAAGAGGCACCGGCCTCTTCATAACTTCGGCACATTCTGCACCAGTTCTAAATGTAAGACAGCTTACTTGCTGTGTTACATTTAGACTATTTTATATGCCTAAAACAGTTGTAGAAAATTATGAATGAGACAGGACTGCTGGTCCACCTCACCTTCCCCACCCATGCCAACCCCACTTTTTTAGACCTGGTGTGAGTGGGAAGAAGTAAGAGATTGTGGCGCAATGCAATCTGTGCCTGAAATACGCCTAATTTAGGGGTATTTCAGCATGATAAATGACCCCCAAAGTGCACAAAATGCTGTCTAATATTACATTTGAAAATATGAATAATATAGTGCACTTAATATTGGCAATATTGGTCCAGAATGTTAAAAGTGCCTACCTTAATATGACCGCTGAAGGATTGCGACTAGTGTCATTCACTACTGTCAAAACAGATTCTAGGAACATATCCAGGTTGATGGTACCATTGCAAGTGATGGTCAAACCATTAAATTCACCTATGGAAAGACCAAATGAAATATGTGATTAACAACTAAAATCATAAAACATAATAAAGATGTGAAAATTTACTATATATATATATATATTATAAGCCTCTGCCTGTGTAAAGGGCCCTTTAGGGCACTTCTATACTCCACTAATAAGCAGATGGTTGTTGAGAAGGAATAACAATTGTCTGCTCATTAGTGGAGGTGAAGAGCTTTATTTATATGGGGGAAAATGTCTTTAAGCCGATGTGCCGGACTAATCAACAATTACCGAAAATGTTTAGTTGTAGTTATTGCTGCACAAGGGGGTCACACCAGATACTGAAAGTAAAGATTTATACTCGTGATATCAATAAATAAAAGACCATGTGTAATATTTTTGACTCATTTGTTTGATCTGGTTATCTTTATCTACTTTTGAAACTTGTGTAAAAATCCAATGCAGTTTTAAGTCAAATTTATGCAGAAAGAAAATTCTGAAGGGTTCACAAACTTTCAAGCACCACTGTCTATAAATATATAGGTCCTGTCTTTTGTACTGTATTGTAATGAATGAAGAATGCAAGACTTTGACGTACGGATACTACTATACTGTGAATTTCTGATCTGAATCCACAGTCATGAATGTTTTCAGAAATACTGTTAAGGCGCATTTAGACAGGCACTAGCGACTTTTGTAGTGTCAATGTATGTAGGGACTGAACGATTGTACTGAAAACACTCGTTCATCGCTTGTAAAATCGTATATGTGCGAACAAACAAATTATCGTTTGTCATTATTAAATTGTGGCAATATACTGATGTAGCCAAGCTGAAATTGACTCTGATAACACATGGCGCAGTGATATCTCGGTTATCTCGTGACAAAAGCCATTGAAATCCATTGAAAAGTCAGTTAGCATTTTCTTACCATCCTTTACTTAACGGGTTAACCATCAAGTTTAAATGCAGAATGCGGAGACATATGAGGCGGCACTGCTGATTGTACGTCGTATATAGGTGCGGGACGATAAACTGGGAGACCCAGTCAGGTGATGCAATATGTAGTGGTGCTCTGCTATCTGAAAGTCCACAGTAAGTCATGCAATAATCCAAGGAGAAAGAATAATGATAGCGGCAAAATTCTGCAGGGTACACTATTCAGGCCCAGGAATTGAAGGAGAGACTCCTACACAGAGGATACCCGGAATCAAAATTAAACGCAGCGCTAGAGAGAGCAGGCCAATTCACACAGGGTGAACTACTAAAGAAGAAAAATACTTCCAAAAAGAGTGCCACAAATAGGTTCGCATTTGCCTTTAAATACAGTCCTTTAGCAGACACTATAAAACAAGTTGTACTTAAAAATTGGGACATCCTCAAGAATGAAGAGGGACTCCAAGATTTAACATGCAACAAACCTCGTATCACCTTTAAAAGGTGCCATACGATTAAAGATAAGTTGGTGAGGAGTAGACTTAAGGAGAATAAGGCTAGCAATTGGCTCACTGAACGTACACCAATAGGAAGTTATAAATGTGGGGACTGCTCTTTTTGTCAATATGCTTTACAGGGCAAGTATTTTTTCTTTGCAGGTATTAGGCATAGGGTTAAGCAATTCACCACATGTAGAACAAAATACGTGGTATACCTGGTACTATGCTCCTGTGGATCCTTCTACATAGGGAAAACTATTCGCCCTATGTATGAGAGATTCAGGGAGCATATTAATTCAGTGAAGTCAGGAAAAGGTTGTCCCAGGCTTATTGACCATATTCGCACTAAACAGGATTATAACACAAAATGTCTAAAATTCGCAGCCCTCGAACATGTCCCCGCCCCAGTACTAGGTGGAGATATGGACCGCCTCCTCTTGCAGAAAGAGGCGGAGTGGATTATCCGCACTTCTGCTATGGGTCCACTAGGACTAAACGATCGAAATGATCTTAGTGTTTGTTTATATAGATAGAGGACCACGCACGCGATACAGGCACATTTGGTTGTCAGGGAATGTTATGTTTCTACCCCCTCGTTCCGTAGCGGACGGGGTACATGTTTTTAGCGTCTTTGGTTGCTGAGGCAACGTAGACGCATTTAAATGAGCGCATGGGTAGCGCGACTTTGTCAGAGGCCAGAAGAAGCGCAGGCGCGCGAAACGGCCGTCGCCAACTGATCACTCAGTGTTCTCACGCACTGTCCGCCCCAGCCCTCTGTAACTTCTACTTTCATTGAAAATAAAGAAGAATTTTGCCGCAAATCGGTGAGTGCCGCTATCATTATTCTTTCTCCTTGGATTATAACCATAACCATCAAGTTTAGCTTGGCTGTATCTGTAAAGGAACATCATTTGATCTTTCGATGTAAAAACAGGAACATTTAAATTGTTATCTACTCGTCTAAATCCGCCTCAAGTGAAGTATTGGCTTGAATGGAAAAAGTTCAAGTCATATTGGAAGGACGCAATGACTTGCAAAATGGACTATTGCCTCTGATCTGTTCATGGAACTAGTATGCAGTCCTATGAGATATTATACTTTTAATGCAAATGAAATGAAATGCTGTGTACCATGTGTGCATGTGCGTAAACTGCATTATAGACTAATGACCCTAAAAGTGACTTACAGACAGTGCTAGGGGCTCCATCGGTCAGAGATGACATCAGCCAGTAGATTTTCTCAAATGTATTATTCATGTTAAGCCAGCATGGACTTGTTCCACAGGATACTTTCTGAAAAACAACATTATGTCTATGAATACCATTATAATAGTTGTGAAATGACAAGTATTTCCTTAGAATTGTCATACATAAAACATATTAAATGACCTTTGGTATCTATGAAATGGGGTATTGTTGACCCACTGCAACCAAAGGTAAAACAAGTCTACTATGCTATCATTTTTCTTGTGTTTTTCTGACTTTAAGTATATAAAGAAGCTTAGCTATATAGGGTACAGAAGTGGCAATCACACCCAGGCCCTGATGCCTGAGGGCGCCGAAAAAGTCTCTCTGTAACATTAGATACTGGTATTACAAATAATATTACAGATTGTACATCAGGGTCCAGGAGCTTCAGGTTGCTCCTTTGACCATGTGCTCTTACAGTGATTCAATATAAAGTAGTTTAAGGCTATGGACACCTTTGGAGCAATTCTGTTATGATTGCATTTTACTTATTTTGGGCTAAAAAACTTTTTTTTAGTTGGTGTGTTTTAAAAATCTTGAATGGTTCAGCGATCCACAACATACAGCAAAAGATAGGACATCTCCTATGTTTTGCGATCCGGAGGCATGGATCGGAAGACTACAAAAGGGCTTCCTAGTGTTTTCGTGGGCTTTTGATCCATGCCTCCACACTGCAAAAGATAGGACATGTTGTATGTTGCGCATTTTGGACCCATTCAAGTCAATGCAGTCCACAACTCGGACAAGGCAGCCATATGATCATCTGAATGGGGCCTAAAATTCAGTTCATGTGGAGCCTTATCTTTGATTTCCTGACTTCATAAATACTCATTTAATCCATATTCTTATCCATTTAATAAGAGTTTAGCTATAATGGTGTTTATATGGTCATGAGATTAGAAATAAGGCTTCACATGCTCTAGTGGGACAGTCTGCAAATAGACTGATTTTTAATCACATGCATCAAAAGCTGCTGAGAATTTTTAATAAAGACCAATTTAAAAAAAACGATTTTTAGCCCTAAGTGGGTAAAATACAATCATAAAAAATTGCCCCAAAGGTGTCCATAGTCTTTGTAGGATTAGTGGCTCTTTTAGTATGTAATCATTACCTGAAAAAAAGAAATGCAGGATTTCATATCATTCTTCATGCTTTGGTTTGAGATGATCTCCAGGATCCCAAGTTGATTATTTGTAGATGATTGGTTTTGCACTGCATTACATATAGACGTTAAGCATTAAAAACAGCAACCATGTCATATGAAGTATGGGGAATGTCCAGATATGTATATGTCCTCTACATTTAGAATTTATAAGCAAGTATGCAAGCATCTGGACAATTACTGTACATTTATTACAGGTAGTCTCTCTTATAGATCTACTGTATCTAACCTATGATATTCATCTCATTGCCATTGACCAGCTTAAAGTGAGACACCAACTCTAACTGGGGGAATCTCACTATGAGAAACTCATTACTTCTGTGAATGGAAAGAGCAGAGGGACTGTAAATGTTTGGCAAAAGAGATATATTTTATTTGCTAAGGCCATGTTCACATCACATTTGCCATCTATGCGTAGTGTGTGCGCCAGCAGGTATCCATAAGCCTCTATTCACCTGAGCCACCCTTTGGCCTCCATAATGCTGGTATATGTCTTTTGTACTACAGAATCGTGGTGGTAGACAATGGTATTCCAGGCACAAATTTACAATGGGACCCTTTGAACAACATGTACTGTATGCCTACACAGAGGGATATGTCATAGCTTCCCATCTGAGGTATATATTGGGAGGAATTGGGGATATATTGGGAGATCTTCTAGCCGTATACCTCAAAGACAGGCTCTAAACATGATGTGAACAGAGCTCTACAGTTAATTTCTGTTATATATGTCTTCATTATTTTAACAGCTAGAGAGTATTAATTATATTTTATGGCATGAACAGTTCAGGTTTACCTTGAGTTGCAGTTTTCACTATGTACTTTATACATGGCTGTAAATCTGCTATATCTGGATAGACTTGCGAGAGGAATAGATTAAGATCTCCTTCAAATATTAAACTATAGGAAATAAAAACATTGTTTTAGATTATATAGACTATGATTACAACAAATAAAGATAAGAAATGCCAAACTGGTGGCTTATCACCAATTACACTAATAAATTTCATCTAATGTATGGTGTTTCACCTTAGCTAAACCCACCACCTTAAAGGGGTTGCCTGAGATTTTCACACTGAAGGCCTATCCTCAGGACAGACCATCAATATCTGATCGGTGGGATCCAAATCCTGGCACCCCCACAATCATCTGTTTGAGGAGACCGATGAGCGCTGCAGCCTCTTCCTAGGCCAGTGATCTCATGTTCATCAGTCACAAGGCCTAGGCGCAACTCAGTCCCATTCAAGTGAATGGGGCTGAGCCTCAGAACCAAGCACAGCCTGACCATGCTGTGCTTGATAGACTGTGAGGAGGCCATAGCGTTCACTGCAGCCTCCTCAAGCAGTTGGTTGGTGGTGTTATCGAGAGTCAGAAGCCCATCAATCTGGTTGTCTGTGCTCTGAAAAAAAAAAACTAGGATGCATGGTATGTGAAAAAAAATACATAAATAAAACACTCATCTGCTTTGGACATCCCGATTCCTGCAGTGCATTTCTGTCCCCATCTCTTTCAAAAAGTGTGTCGTGTAGCAAGCACCAAAATCTGTGGGTTAGCACACCTTCCTGTTTTAGAAGCTTTGCACATAGTTAAACTAAGGCAGCAGAATAAGCTACAGTAGTGTGATAACCCAGCAAGTATGACTTTACTGCTGGCTACACCTATTCACCACGCAACAATAATTTTGCTACTGAGAGAAAAACATGTGATTTGTACTAAAATGAGCGCGCTGATTCCAAATATAAACTCGGAATTTGCCTGACACGTCTAAATTTTAAGTTATACGTGCAAAGCCTATTCAGTTATAATATTAATGCATTATATTGGAAATATTCCAATGGACATGTCCATACCTGTCCGGACGCACTCAGGCTGATGTCAGCAGTAAGTATATAAGGCAAGCTGGACAGATTTTGATAAAGTGATCTGCTATAGTGCTATCAGTTTTGAAACTTAAGATGGATAAACGCAAATGTGTTAACTATCCAGACAATTTCTGCTACATATGTGGCAAATACACTACTTATGGTCAGCGCAAGAATCTGACAAAGTGAGTGCGTCTTGCTTACAAGTATTACTTTGACTGTAAAATTGGAGATCAAGATAAAAGCTGGGCACCTCATGTTTGTTGCACTGTGTGTTACTCTGGGCTAACGCAGTGGTTAAATGGTAAAAGGAAAGGTATGGTTTTTGCAGTGCCTATGTTTTGGCGTGAGCAGAAAAATCACCATTCAGACTAGACTAGATGCCCCGGCTCGACAATGCTCATTCAATGCGCACGCGCCAATATCGCGTTCATCGGTGCATGCGCGGGATTACGGACGGGAGGAGGAAGGTTAGAACAGATACTAAGGGCGGGCAGACGCGGCGGAGGGGGAGTGCCTTCGTATGAAAATGGGCACCTTTACAGACTCATTTGCATGCGGATTAAAAGTGTTTTTCTCCACAACGATGCTAGCAAGGAACAAATGGTAAGCACCGTTTTAATAGGGGGGATGCCATGGACATAACACTGTTATTAGGTTAATAGGGTGAATCTGCGTGAAAGACTCCCTTTAAACTTGGTTTAATGAAAAATTTTGTTTTTGAAAGAGAAGTTTAGCACACTGAAAACTGACGCTAAAATAAAGGCCGGAATTTTTATTGGCCCCAAAATCAACAAACTAATGCATGATGACACATTCAGAACAAAACTCAACCCTCTGGAACTTGCAGCTTTGGATGCATTTGTGCTAGTAGTGCAGAACTTTCTTGGGAACAGACGAGCTGCAAACTATGCTGAATTAGTAGACAACATGCTTACAGTATATGAACAACTTGGCTGCCGAATGTCATTGAAAGTGCATTTCTTACATTCCCATCTTGACTTTTTCCCACCGAATTTGGGACACGTAAGTGACGAACATGGAGAGCGGTTCCATAAAGATATTTCTACAATGGAGAACAGGTATCAAGGCCGCTGGAATCCCAACATGATGGGGGACTACTGCTGGTTTTGCCAATGGGAAAATATGACCGTTCACAAATGCAAAAGCAGATGCCTGAAACACTTAACAGTACTGGGCCTTGCTCAAGTAAGACTTTTAAACTGAAGAACTAGACTTTTTGAAATTTTGATATTCCATTCCATTTTCATACACTGTTTACTACGCAAACTTTGATGTAGATCAGGTAATTGTTGGAGTAAAACTCGTTCTGTTCAAAATTATTCAATGCTTTCCAAGTGCTTAATTCATTTAGGCATACTTATGCATAGCAAAGTTTTGTGACGTGTTACAACAATTCTGACTTCGGAATTGTAATCCGCACACTTGATTTAGTATAGGACAAATGTTTTTTGCCCAGTAGCAGATGAAAAAAAAATTTTTTGGTTGCGTGGTGTTATGACTTCCAACAAGTCCAATCATTTGCCTCAGCAGTGACATGTGCAAGCACTGGGACAGAGACGCACTACAGAAAGTGTAATGAACAAAGCAGGCAAGTAGGTTTTTTTTCACACGCCATGCATGGCCATCCCCAATTTTTTTTATCAAGTCTTATGGAGTTCGGTCAGGTTTCCTGAGGCAGCTTTGGAAGTCAAAATCAGGAGTGGATCATAAAATGAAAGAAAGTATAAAGGACGGATAAGACTTCTCCTCTTTTTTTTTTATTCACTCCTGGTTTTGGCTTCTAAAACTATCAGGAAACCTGACTGTGTGGCCATACCCTAACAGATTGATCATGAAATTTTTATTAATTTAAATTCTGAAGTTTAGACTTTCAGGCTATGTTCACATGGTAAAATACACAATGCATTTCGGAGCTTAAAACATCCATTTTACATGTGAAAATGCATTTCAAAAACGTTTGAAAACAGTTTTTGTCATTGTTTTCAATGGGAGATATCAACCATAGTTCACACAGGCACATGCCACTTTTTCCAAAGCATTTTAGAAGCAGATTTTTCCAAAATACACTCTATTTGCTATTTTGTATGTATTTTACATGCTTTTACGCAGCTAAAATAAATACTCCACAAAGCACCTGGAGTTCAGAGGCTAATTGCTCTTGAAATCAGCTCCATATTGTTCAGTTTGCTATGTGAACATAACTATAACTATGACCTTCACCAGTGTTTTTTTATTGCTATTTGTGTTGAGTGAATCGAAGTCTAACAAATTTATTTCGATCCAAATCTCAGGAAAATTTTTATTTGTGGCGAAGCCGAATTTCCTCACGCTTCGTGGTAACGAATCAATTTTTCCCAAAATAGTGGCTAAAAATCAAAAAAATGTTACTCACATTTTCCACTTTGGTCGTCTATTCCTGTCTTGATTGATGACAACCCGCAAAAGGACCTGCAGCGAGGGTGAAGACGTCATCACATGATCAGCGATGACGTCACTGTGCGCGGCCAGCATGATCACATGGTGACATCATCACACTCGCGACAGGTCTTTTGGTGGGTTTTCTTCAATTAAGATGGGTGCGGAAGACCTCTGCGCAATTAAGTGGATGAGGTGAGTACAATTTATTATTATTTTTTTTAACCCCGGATCAACCCCCTGACACCTGAATCTGAGTCTCAGATGCCAAGATCAGCATTGAATGCGGCATTTGAGAGGTTAAATGACAGGGGGCGGTGCAATCACCCATCATTGCTCCAGCTCCATACAATGAAAAGCGATTTGTAACAAATCAACTTTCTTAACGAAGCTGCCGAATTGAATTTTTGAAAACTTCGCTCATCTCTAGCTATGATGCATCTCTAATGAAAATAAAAGCAATTTAGCAATTTGTGTCTACAGTTCCTATACAGGCCTATATGTTTCCATGGTAACAGTCAACAGTGTAGTCTTATCCTGCAGTTATTTTGCTTCCCATTTGTCCTCTACTTCTTGCTAAAAAGACATATGGAAGGTAATGTGACTGCAAACTGATGTCTATCTTGGGGGATCTATAAGGAACTTGGTTGGCAGGGCAAGTCACATTTGATGTTCGAACCTCCAGTGACTGAGTTGTTTGAGTCTACAGCTACATTTTTGAAAAATCTACTGACCCAACTTCACATTTTGTTTTTGTGCAGCTTTCTCACCTTGGATTAATGATCCATTCCGGAAACATAAACAAAATATTCCATAAGGTCTCTTTATTCTGGACATAGTTCACCCCTGTTGAGATTTTGATAAGTGTTGTAAGGATATCTGAACCACTGCCCTTGAGGATAGAATAAAAAAAATATATATATACATTAGAATTACCATACTATTTGCCTTTGCTGCACAATTTATATAAATCAAACACTAGTAATCATTATATACTAGTACAATATAAAGGAATGCTAATTGCCGATTGCTTGACATGGTTTTTGCTATTCTAAGTTATGTAAGTTTTGGCATTCCCACACTAGGTACTTTCCATGATTCAGGCTCAGTAAATATGTCAGTTATGACCTGTTATTATGAAGACTTAATAAGTTTAATTTCAGACCTGCATTCTAAATAGGCTTAATATGCTACTGGAGGAAACCTTGAAGAGCCTTTAATGTCAACAGTTTTCTTATTAGGTTGTGCCTAACAGCAACAGATACTTTGTTTAGAGTTTTTTCGAAGGATGAAGAGTTTCAACTTTTTGCTTTTGGGAGTTTCAACTTATTGCTTTTTGGCCAGAATCTTGCAAAACTCACCACAAGTCTTACCTGTGTTGTGTCACACCTGTAATGATGTCGGCCCTTACATTCTTCTGCAGGCCATGCCCCATGTATTGAATAGCAAGGGGATTATTTTACCTCAACAAGACTGACAGTACAATTATAGGAAGAGATGATGGAATCAACCCCCCCCCCGCTACTCCTCTGTTCTCTCTGCCAATCCCTTCACTGGCTCCTCACTGCCCAGAGATGCACTACAAAACACTAACTATGACTCACGACTGTCCACAACCTGTTCCCTCCATACATCTGTGACCTAATCTCCCAGTACCTTCCCACGATTTCTGATCCTCACAAGACCACCTTATCTATTCTCCCCTTATCTGCTCTTCCCACAATCGCCTCCAAGATTTCTCCCATCCATCCCCTACACTCTGGAAATCTCTATCCCAACATATGAGATGGTCAGACCTTCAAAAGAAACCTGAAAACCCAACCTCTTCATGCAAGCCTACAACCTACAGTAACCCTGCTGCCACTTACTGTCTTAAGACCAGCTTTACCCTCTCGTACTGTATCCTTCCCCCACCCCAGGCAGATTATAAGCGGGCAGGGTCCTCTCTCCTTCTGTGCAAGTTTGTAACTCCAATACAGACAATTAACTGTACAAGAAAGCGACCCTGTTCCTTTCAATCACAACCATAAATTATGTGAATGGCATTGAACCAATAAAGTAACTGTTCTGGAGCATAGAAATAGCTCCTACATGCAAATGCTAGTAATTTGCAATAGGACTCAAGTGACCTACAAATGGAAACATGTCCAAAGTAAAAGATTTACTGATATAGACCATGTACTGTATGGGCAGTTCTAATGTGGCAGCACATCATTGCTGGGTTTACTGAACCAAGTCTTCATGTACAAGACCTTCAGCTGGAATGCAGAATATGATAAAAAAAAGTTTACAAACCACAGTAAAGTTTGCATGCATACAAGGAAACAATCTATATTTATCTAGGCTGAGATAAATTTAGCATTTCATAAGCATATATGTAGCTGAATGCTCTCCATAAATGCAGAGTGATACACCAGCCTGTCCTCCACTTTGGCCATAAAGATGTTAGTGTAAGTTGGGGCCACATTTGACCCCATTGCTGTACCCCACTTCTGTTGATAATAGGTGTCCCCAAAGAGGAAATAATTCCTCTTGAGGACCTCCTCCAGGAGTTGTATTAATTCTAGACTTTTTCAGATATACATTTTATGAGTGATTGAGGGTGATCATTATGATTTGCATAACAGTGACGTTTACAGTTGTGCTGCGCGGTGGAGCGTGTCTCCGTTGTAATGGAAATGCTCCCTCCTCTGGGCGTGAAGTGTTGCGCCGGGTCGAGGTAAACTGCGCGATCATGTGATATCAGTGACGTAGATAGTCTATGATGAGTCAACTACAGATGGCGTCCCTCAGACATGCGCAATGCGAACTGAGAGACCCGGACATGCTATACAAGAAATCCATGTGTTTGATGATGAAGCTCCAGAGTTCGCCATTCACCATGAGGTAACACAGGCTTTCACTTATTAATTTCAACAAGAGGTGGTGATTATAGGTGATCCCAGGAAAATGTTTTTATTGGATTGTTTCTAATTAGTGGGTGTTATCAAAACTATTCCATTTGTCTCCCATATTATGGGAGGGGTAATATGCACTATATAATGTGATCATTTTCACTTAAATGTTATGTTAAAAAAAAGCTACCATGTAGCGGAAACATTGCACTTTCCTTGCTTGTTTTGTACATATTCATGTAGGTAGGCTAAATAAATATTCGTCTGGAGATGCTGCCATCATCTGTATTTGATTGCTGATCTGTGGACTGCTGAGGATCTGCGGTCGTGGACAGGCTATTGCATTCCGGTAAAGTCTACAAGGCCCAGAAGTGCTGCTCCTAACTACTACTACCATATATCAGAGATTGTCAGTAATGATAAGCCCTTGAATCTTTTACATATGGATTTGATATAATAATATTATTCTAGGCTCTTTAAAAGAAAAAGAAAAAAGAATAAGAATAAAAAAAACTTTTTTGTTGCCTTCAAGTACCCTTTTCCCTAATGATCTGGACTAAATATATGATTAGTATTGATTTACTATCACTGCAGAAGAAACCAAGATGTAGGGACCTGATTAGAAGGGTAACGAAACAGAGAGAACTTTCATTAGCAGTACGGTGGAGCACTGTGGGGGGATTTATCATTCCAGCTGTGGCCCATTTATGGCGTAAATAGGTTGCATGGCGAGGGTGGGGCATGCCCTCAGACTGGGTATATTTAACTTCAATTACGTCAGTTTTTTGGTATAAATGTAGAATGAAATCTATGCGAGCACCAAACTGTCATAGGTTTCAGTTTAGGCACAAGGACTGCTGGAGGAAGTGCCTAATTTATGATAAGCTCTGCACCTTGCCATAAGTTAGGTGCATCCTCTAGCAGCACACACCACTATTAATACATCTCTTCCAATGTACCATAAGTCTTAAAGAGTACCGCCAATTATAGAACAACTTTTCATAAATCAATAGTGCATGTGATCATAAGACAGAGAGCAGCACGCATTCATAGATCTGTGTCTGCTATAAAGAAATCCCCTATTTCCCCCTTACAGTCTCCTACAGCTCACTGCTGTCACACACCTAAGAAATCAGCCCAGCACCGCAGAGGAGTCTTTCTCTCCAGCAGCCAGTTTTCTGACAGCAGGGAGGGCAGGAGGACGGCCAGACATGTTCTCTCCTCTTTCACTGCCAGCAGGGAGGGAACTTTAGAAGATACTGTGGGGCCTCCTGTACAGTTTACACCAGTAGGAGGCTGCATCGCTGTGCGATACTGCCACCTAGTGGCTACAATTATTATCTCTCCTGAGAAACAAGAGAAATAATTACTCCTCCATCTTATCTTCGGGTGCAGGAGACTGGGGGCCCACCGAGGAATCCCCCGCCTCCCTGTTGGGCCAGTCCGAGCCTGACTGCAAATATGATATGGATGACCTTTCTTTTGGACAGGTAATCAATATGGCGAAAGCAGAAAACCCCTTTAACAGACTCTCTCTCCTGAAATATTTTCTAAGCTAATTTATAACCAAATCAATCCTAGATGATTTTTCAGCAGAGGAGGGAAATTGAGTGTACAGTGAGCCATCACACAGGCCATCTGATGGATTTACTAGTGAAGGGCATTCTGCAGCTTGCTATGTACTGAAAAACATGCAGGATAAAGTAGCCAAAAAGTCCAGAAATGCCTAAAGGGATGACCTGTCAGCAGATTTGTACCAATGAAACTGGCTGACTTCTGTATTGCATCTGTATTGGTCCCATGTTCATATATGACTGCATTGCTGACAAAAATTAAGCTTTAATATATATGCAAATGAGGCTCTAGGAGCAGAGGGCATTGCCATTGCAGGGAGAGCTGAGCCCATTGATCCTAGAGCCTCATTTGCATATATTAAAACATAATTTTTCTCAGCAATGCGGTCACATATGAACATGGGGCCAACACAGAGTCCTTCAGCTGTCAAGCACACATGCAATATTTTAGTGTTGATAACCTTTAAATAACTTTTTATAATTTTTTATTTATGTTGTTTCCAGATGTATTATACACATTTTAGAAATGGCCTAGATACAGATAAGGCTAGTTTCACACTAGCGTTCACAGATCTGGCAGACTGTCCCGGCCATTAATTATAATAGGGTCCTGCGGAGATCCGGCAGCAACACGGCAAATATGCCGAGAATCAGCTGGACAGATACCGCTATTTTTTGGTCTGGCTGATTCCCAACTTTCTATGCTGGAAAAGCCTGCCGGAAAGCTGTACCAGTAGTGTGAAATTAGCCTTACAAGACTGCCTGGTACATTGGATTATTTCTTCCTCTTAAATTGTAGATGTGCTCATTAGATTATAATTTGTAAGTATTACCAGCATGATAACCCAACCTACTAGGTTTATCTAACAATGAAACATATATTTATTAGACATATGGGTGTACCTATGATATTTTATAGGTGGTGTAAACTGTGTTAGTTTTTTTCTGAAATATCTCATTATATATCATTATGATACCTGTGACAAGAGCGCTTTCAGGGCTAAGCTTGCCAATGTCTGGTTAGAATTGCAAAAATCCTGAAAAGTAGACTGCTGCGTAGTGGACAGCAAGGTGATGATGGTGCACAAAGACCCCTTTACGTCTTCTGCGCTTAACTTCGCCACTGCTGTCTAAAAGAAAATTCATTATAGAAACACAATATTTTAGTTATCACTCTATGCACATACTAAACTTGTGAGAGCCAATTTGCAAATTGTTTTATGTGTTAGTTTTTACGAAAATAAAATCTTTTACATTAAAGTCAATGGTAAAGGACATTCATGAGAAAAACAATACTGTACTTTTCCTCTCCAGATGTCAAAACCAAGATGATGGCACATAATGGGAACCTATCAGGAGATTCATTCTGGCCATACCACAGGCAGCACGAAATTCTGACAGGTTTCCTGGTTACAAACAGCTATTTTTCTCCACACCTAGCTATGCTTGATTGACAGGTTTCCTTCTATGTGTGTATAGGGAGAGACCTGTCAATAAAACCTGTTGTTTCCTGTAGAGCGGCGGCATAGTGTAATTATATGGAGACGACAGGCAGTGTAATGACCAAGATGCCTCCTCTTCAAACAGCTGATCCTCGGGGGTGCTGGGTGTCATACCCCCGTTGATCTGATATTGATGAGCTATCCTGACGATAGGTCATCGATATATATTGCTGCACAACCCCTTTTAAGGATGCAGGCAATTTTTCATTTTTGCGGTTTTGTTTTTTTCTTTATTACCTTCCAACTTTTAAAATTTTCCATTCACATAGCCATATGAGGGCTTATATTTTCTGGAACAAATTTTATTTTTGAATGGCGCCATTTAATTTACAATTGCTTGTACTGGAAAACAGAAAACAATTTTTGTGGGTGCAAATAAAAGAAAAAAATGCAATTCTGCCGTATCTTTTTTGGTTTAGGATTTACATTGTTCACTGTGCACAAAATTACATGACAGCCTTATTCTGGTGGTCAGTATGATTATGGTGATTTTTGTGGTACAATTTTAGGCATTTTAGGGGGCATACATATTCTTGATCACTTTTTATTAAATTTTTTGTGAGGAAATATGACCAAAAAACAGCAACTGGCTATTTTTTTCCCATTATGGAATTCAGTATAAGTATTGTTATATTTTAATAGTTTGGGCATCCAATTATGTTTATTTATTTTTATTTCTATATGTAAAATTTGTAATACTTTTTTTTATATATTTTTTATATTTTTAAACACTTTTTTTTTTTCATTTCTTTTCCTGTACTTTTTAATCCTCTTTGAAGACTTATACTGTACATGCATTTGTCTAATCACTTGTTCCATAGACTGTAATAGAATACTATTGCAGTCTTTGGGATTTTCACTGGCTTCCTGTGAAGCCATGCCTCAAGCTCAGCTTCGCTGACAGGTCACCATGAGAGACCTGGGTGCCTTAACAAGGCCCCTGGCTGCCATACCATCAATCGGAGCCTCACGATTTTGCTGCGAGGGCCCTGCCTTACCTCACGGGGTCTCCCTTTATCTAACCCCAAAGATGCTAGAGTTGCTATTGACAGTGGCATCTGAGGGGTTAAATAACCAGGATCAGAGTCATCTTCATTCCCATCACTGCCAGCGAGTGTCAGCGGCATTATACAGTCAGCAGTGTATGGAACGAGCTTAGCACTTGAACCCACTCCATACTTAGCCTGAACGCTTATGACATAGAGGTACTTCGTATTGTATTAAGGGGTTAATAATACTGTAATTTATTTTTGAAATAAATGTCTACCCATTAGCACCATTTTAATCTAAAATTCCTAACACCTTTTCCTGATATATCTGTGATCAGTATTCTGCATCTTTATATATAATATACAATAAGCAGCACATGCCTAAGCTTTAAGGGAACATGTCATCATGAAATGCAAAGTAAGCTACAGTCACTATGCTACAGGGCAGGAGGAGCTGAGTAGATTGATATGTAATTTCATGGGAAAAGATTGAGTAACACCTGTATTTTATACATTTAAATTCCTGCTCATTCTGGGCTTTGAAGTGAAGGAGGCGGTACTATCAGTGATTGACAGCTATCTCTGTATACACAGTCATAGAGGAAAGCCTGTCAATCACTGATGGAAGCACCTCTTGAACATCAAAGCCCAGAATGAGCAGGAATATAATTGTATAAAATGCAAGTTATACTGAACCTTTTGAGAATAGCTTAGACTATATAATAGCTTATTATCAATGCTATGGATTATGACATTTAAAAATGAATTTACCTTCACCACTTCCATGTTGTTTAAAATACTGCCCCAGTTTTCTCCTGCTGTGCTGTCCCCTGAGCGACAAAAATATTCATTAATTTGCGTTTCTTAGACGTTTGTCAGGCATATTCTGTAAACGAAATCTGTGTGGTTATGTATGAAGTAAAATCTTCAGGGTCTATTCACAAAACCATCTGGGATCCTCGAAATTTTGCACAAGACGGGCTACACGACAACATTTGTGGCGTGACTATTTGTTGTAGCAGTGTCGCCCAAGATTTTTTTGTGATGATAGTCAATTGTGTCATACTGCGACACACATCGACTGCAACATGACAGTCGCACAAAAAACGATCCAAGTAGAATTTTTGTGCAACTGATGCAGCTTATCCCATGTCGCAGTGTGACACCAGGATGCCTACAATGACACATTACAAAAAATGTTGCGTGACATTGCGGCGACATTAATGTCAGTTAAGGGAGAGCACTGCTGCAGCCGAACACTTCCTCTGCCAGTCAGGGGAATGTCAGCTCCAGTAAGCTGAGGACCAGGAGGGCAGGGCAGGCCAGACAGGTGCTAGTAGTGAGAGACTAAATGATTAGGGGTACAGATAGGGTGATCTGTCACAAAGACCGGGATCGCCGAACAGTGCGTTGTCTTTCTGGTGCTCGAGTTCAACACATCGCAGATCGGGTTGACAGATTACTGGGAGGGCCTGGAGAAGATCCAGAAGTCATGGTCCATATCGGAACCAATGACAAAGTTAGAGGTAGGTGGAGTGTCCTTAAAAATGATTTTAGGGATTTAGGTCACAAGTTTAGGGCAAGGACCTCAAAGGTAGTGTTTTCCGAAATACTACCTGTACCCCGAGCCTCACAAGAAAGGCAGTGGGAGATTAGGGAGGTTAACAAGTGGTTCAAGAACTGGTGTAGGAAGGAGGGTTTTGGGTTCCTGGAGAACTGGGCTGACTTCTCTGTCAGCTACAGGCTCTATCGTAGGGATGGGCTTCATCTCAATGGGGAAGGGGCAGCAGTGTTGCGGGAGAAGATGGCTAGAAGGTTGGAGGAGTGTTTAAACTAGGGACTGGGGGAGGGTAATTACGTTATAGGATGGGAATATAGTGCAGATAGAGACCGGGGGCAAGGTAATGGGACTGGGGGAGGATTGGAAGGAGGGAATAGAACAGTTCAGAAGGAAAGGTGTAGGGTAAAAAATATACATAAACCTTTTAATTGTATGTATACTAATGCCAGAGGCCTGACTAATAAAACGTGACCAGGAATTAGTGATGTGTGAGGAGGACTATGACATAGTGGGAATAACTGAGACATGGCTGGATGATAGCTATGACTGGGCAGTTAATGTACAGGGTTACAGTCTGTTTAGAAAGGATCGCCAAAACCAGAGAGGGGTCGGGGTCTGCCTTTATGTAAAGTCCTGTCTAAAGCTCACAGTCCGAGAAGATATAAGTGAGGGACATGAACATGTGGAGTCACTGTGAGTAGAAATACATGGAGGCAAAAACAATAATAAAATACTAATAGGAGTTTATTATAAACCACCTAATATTCCAGAGTCCACAGAAAATCTGCTACTAAACGAGAGAGATGAGGCGGCAGATCATAATGAGGTCGTTATGGGGGGCTTCAACTACCCAGATACAGACCGGGAAACTGAAACCTGTATATCTCATAAAGGAAACAGGTTCTTGGCAATAATTACCTTTCTCAACTGGTTCAGGACCCGACTAGAAGGACAGCCATACTGGACTTAGTATTAACCAATAGACCTGACAGGACAACAGATGTGCAGGTTGGGGGACACATGGTAAATAGTGACCATAAAGTAATAACCTTCCAATTGTCGTTCAAAAATACCAAACTTCAAAAGAGCAAAATTTTGCCAACTAAGAGAGTCCATAGGCCTAACTAACTGGGACAAAGTCCTCAAAAATAAAAATACAGCCACAAAATGGGATATTTTTAAAAGCATCCTAAAATCTAATTGAGAGGCACATACCTTATGGGAATAAAAGGTTAAGGAACAAGAAAAAAAAATATGTAAAGAAAGCATTTAAATTATTAAAACAGGAGGGTAGCTAGGAAGCACTGAAAAACTATAGGGAAAAAAACAAATAAAAGCAGCCAAACTAGAGACTGAGAGATTAATTGCCAAAGAGAGCAAAACTAACCCTAAAATGTTCTTCAATTATATAAATGGTAAAAAGTATAAATCTGAAGGTGTCGGCCCTCTACAGAGTAATGAGGGGGGAGTTGCAGAGAGCGATGAGGAGAAAGCAAGGCTATTAAATATTTTTTTCTCCACTGTATTCACTAAAGAAAATAAACCGTCAGATGAAATGCAGACTGTAAAAGTAAATTCCCCATTAAAA
This sequence comes from Bufo bufo, assembly GCF_905171765.1. Lineage (NCBI taxonomy): Eukaryota > Metazoa > Chordata > Amphibia > Anura > Bufonidae > Bufo > Bufo bufo. The sequence continues at coordinate 162,032,329 of NC_053395.1, forward strand.
GTGCCCTGTCTGACCCAGAAAGAAGTACAGCGGCTTCTTAAAAAGATTAAAATAGACAAATCACCAGGACCAGATGGCATACACCCCCGTATCTTAAGAGAATTAAGTAATGTCATAGCCAGACACTTATTTCTGATATTTAAGGACTCTATACTGACAGGGAGTGTTCCACAGGATTGGTGCATAGAAAATGTGCTGCCAATATTCAAAAAGAGGTCAAAAACAGATCCCGAAAACTAGAGGCCAGTAAGTTTAACATCTGTCGTGGGTAAACTGTTTGAAGGTTTTCTAAGAGATGCTATCTTGGAGTACCTCAATGAAAATAAGCAAATAACGCCTTATCAGCATGGCTTCATGAGGGATCAGTCATGTCAAACTAATTTAATCAGTTTCTATGAGGAGGTAAGTTCTAGACTTCACAGCGGCGAATCAATAGATATCGTATATATCTGAACTACTCCAAAGCATTTGACACTGCACCACATAAAAGGTTAGTATATAAAATGAGAATGCTTGGACTGGGAGAAAATGTCTGTATGTGGGTAAGTAACTGGCTCAGTGATAGAAAAAAGAGGGTGGTTATTAATGGTACACACTCAGATTGGGTCACTGTCACTAGTGGAGTACCTCAGGGGTCAGTATTGGGCCCTATTCTCTTCAATATATTTATTAATGATCTTGTAGAAGGCTTGCACAGTAAAATATCAATTTTTGCAGATGACACTAAACTGTGTAAAGTAATTAACACGGAAGAGGACAGTATACTGCTACAGAGGGATCTGGATAGATTGGAGGCAGAGAAGTGGCAGATGAGGTTTAACACTGACAAATGAAGGGTTATGCACATGGGAAGGAACAATGCAAGTCACCCTTACATTCTAAATGGTAAAACATTGGGTAACACTGACATGGAAAAGGACCTAGGAATTTTAGTGAACAGCAAACTAAGCTGTAAAAAACAGTGTCAGGCAGCTGCTGCCAAGGCCAATAAGATAATGGGTTGCATCAAAAGGGGCATAGATGCACGTGATGAGAACATAGTCCTACCACTTTACAAATCACTAGTCAGACCACACATGGAATACTCTGTACAGTTCTGGGCTCCTGTGAACAAGGCAGACATAGCAGAGCTGGAGAGGGTTCAGAGGAGTGCAACTAAAGTAATAACTGGAATGGGGGGACTACAGTACCCTGAAAGATTATCAAAATTAGGTTTATTCACTTTAGAAAAAAGACGACTGAGGGGAGATCTAATTACTATGTATAAATATATCAGGGAGTAGTACAGAGATCTCTCCCATCATCTATTTATCCCCAGGACTGTGACTGTGATGAGGGGACATCCTCTGCGTCTGGAGGAAATAAGATTTGTACACAAACATAGAAGAGGAATCTTTACGGTAAGAGCAGTGAGACTATGGAACTCTCTGCCTGAGGAGGTGGTGATGGTGAGTTCACTAAAAGAGTTCAAGAGGGGCCTGGATGTATTTCTGGAGTGTAATAATATTACAGGTTATAGCTACTAGAGAGGGGTCGTTGATCCAGGGAGTTATCTGATTGCCTGATTGGAGTCGGGAAGGAATTTTTTTCCCCTTAAGTGAGGAAAATTGTCTTCTACCTCACTTTTTTTTTTTTGCTTTCCCCTGGATCAACTTGCAGGATAACAGGCTGAACTGGATGGGCAGATGTCTTTAAACTATGTTACTATGTGTAGTTGTATCTTTTTGTCGTGCGACAAATGCTGTCCTGTAGCCATACCCTAATTCTTTTTGCAAATGAAGGCTTCAGTGCACAGAGGGGTGGGGCCTAGCTCCTCTGTGTGCCGCAGATGCTCAGCTTTTCAGCACTAGCCCCGCCTCTCGGTGCACTGACGCCCTCATTTGCATCAAGGATAACAGTCTTTTTTATCAGGAATTCCACAAATGATTTTCCCAAGACAGATCTCATTTTGATCAGCAAGATCAACCCTACCAGGCAGCATGCTTGGTTTAATAGGGTCAATCTGCTGACAGGTGCTCTTCATGAAAGAAATAGCTGTTGCCTAAATAGCACAAGCAGTGTTTTTTGTTAGACGGAAGCCATAATTCATGGAAATGCAAAAGACAGATCTATGGTCACTTCTAGTCGTAAGGAATGAGTGTTCTTCAATGTACACCCACAAACAAGACAGACAAGAACCCCTGCAACTTCTCTCAGATATGTAAAAAATGAAATGATCAATTTGATAGATATTCAGTATGATATGGACTCAAACAAAGGCACATTTAACTTTTAGATTAAGAGGGACCTACACAAAGTTGCCAACGGATCATTTGTGGATCTCATCTGAGGTATGGAACCGCCACCACCAGAATACACAGATCGCTTTCGTAACCTAGGAACAGAGAAATGGAAATATGACATATCATATGATAACGATATCTTAAAGGGGATGGCTCATGTGGGACATTAATAGCATATCACTAGAATATGCCACCAATATCTGATAGATGCGAGTCCAGCCTCTGGAAACCACTTCTATCTACAGAAGGAGGCCGCTGAAGTGAAGAAGATCACACTGCGCCTGCATAGCTGTTTTTGAAGCCCCTTAGCGGTGAATGGACAGCGCACCACGTAAGCGTAGCCACCTATCTGTTCACCACTATGGGACTGTTGGAAATAGCTGAGCCACTGCTTGGAGCAGCGGGACTCCCATAATCGTGATTGAGGTTGGCTGCGCCGGATTGGGTTCTAGAGATGGGACCAACACCTATCTGACATTAATAGCATATCCTAGTGATATGCCATCAATGTCCCACATGGGCATATCCCTTTGTGCATCCCAAGTATCTATGAAACCACATGTAACTGTGTAACTAGAAATAGTTATTAAAATGCCAGATTTAAAGCATGTCAGCCATGTTCCTGATCTCAATTTACTTATATACTCCACATCAAAGTCTCGGCCCTGAGCCCCTTTAAGAGATGTGTGGCAACGTCTAGTATACATGCATCTCCTCTCTAGTAGTAGATAATGTACATCCACCAGATCTATAGACATATACTGACCATACAAACAAGATATACAACCTTAAAGGGATATTCTGGTTGGTACAAGTTACCCCTATCCAAAGGTGAGGGGATAGTTATTAGATCAGTGGGGGGGTCATACTGTTGGAACCCACACCGATCATGAGAACGGCAGCCCCGTATCCCTCACAGCTCCCTTGAAATGACCAGGAACGGAGCGGCCGGTCGCACATGCTCCATTCATTTCTATGGGAGTTCTAGAGATAGGTGAGTACCGTACTCTGCTATCTCTGGAACTTCCATAGACATCAATGGAGCAGCTGCGCACATGTGCGACTGGCTGCTCCGTTCTTTTCAGGGAGGCTGTAGGGGGTACTGGGCCCCTGTTCTCGTGATCCGCTGGGACCCCTTCCCCCACCTGATCAAATAGTTATTCCCTATCCTGTGGATATGGGAAAACTTGTAAGAACCACAATACCCCTTAATCTGAAGATCAAAGCTTATGCCTTTAAATGTAGGAGGAGTTCAGAGCTCATTTAGTCCTTTGTTATCTTAGTCTTATTTGTTTGTTCCCCTTAGGGCTCATGCACACCAACATATGTTTTGTCCGCATCTGAACCACATCTTTTGCTGGTCAGATGCAGACCCATTCACTTCCATGGGGCTACACAAGATGCGGACAGCACACCGTAACAGCACTCCGTATGTCTGTTCCATTTCATCCACACAAAAAAATAGAACATCCTACTCACGGATGTTCTGTTCCATAAAATGCGGAACGCACGCGGCTGGTATCTGTGTTTTGCATATCCGCATTTACGGAGTGCAACACAGGCTGCGATTATGTGCATGGGTCCCTACTAGGGATGAGTGAACTTGTGTTTCAAGTTCAGTGTACAATGTTCGGGTTCTGGTTATCTAAGACTTCCGTTATGGATTTCGCTACCGCAACGGAATTCTTAGATAACCCGAACCTTGTACGCTGAACTTGAAAACAGACGTTCGCTCATCCCTGGCCCTTACTATAAATGGATGGGTACAAATCTATTCACAGACTGTATATTTGTCCTAGAATAGGAAAAAAAAAAAACTTTTCCTTCCACACTATTTTTTTTCTCCTACCTGTTACTTGATGTAGCTGTGTTTGATGTATATGATTTGTTTGAGCATTTAATGTCTGTGTCACATAGGAAGTTCTGTAGAAAAGGGATCATTCCAGTACTCTGGAGATTTCTGGGAGCTAAATAACCTGCAAAAAAGAAGGTGGGGGTCAGCAACAAATGGATACCAGTCATATGATTCCATGCATCATATGGGTTACATAAAGGAAATGTAACCTAAATTATCAAACTGCTCCGTCTAAGGACTTATTCACATGTCAGTGTTCGGTCAGTGATTTTGAGCCAAAACCAGGTGCGGCTCTAAACACAGAACAGGTGCAGATCTTTCCCTTATACCAGGCATCCTCAAACTGCGGTCCTCCAGCTGTTGTAAAACTACAACTCCCACAATGCCCTGCTGTAGGCTGATACCTGTAGGCTGTAAGGCCATGCTGGGAGTTGTAGTTTTGCAACAGCTGGAGGGCCGCAGTTTGAGGATGCCTGCCTTATACCTTATGTCTGTGGAAGCTCGTCTCCTGGTTTTGGCTCACAATCACTGATAGAAATCACTGACCAAACACTGATATGTGAATAAGGCCAGTGCTATATATGATTATATATTTTGATATGGAAATTGGGAAAGGGAGATAATTTAAATTTTTTATATTTTAATATTTATTTATTTTTACTTTTTTTAAAACTTTTTTAACTTTAACTTCTTAACCCTTTTAGGGAGCTAAAACCTGGGATCTCTTTTTCCCATTAACCCTAAGGGCTCATGCACACAAAGGTATTTTTCGTCTGAAACCGATCTGCATTCACCTTAACATGGACGCAAAAGATGTGGACAGTACTCTGTGTCTATTCTGTGCCATCCGCAAAATTATAGAACATTTCCTATGCTTGTCCGCATTATGGACAAGGATAGTACTGTTTTATTAGGGGCTGGCCATTTCCACAAAATGCAAACTGCAAAACAGCCAACGGTCGTATGCATGAGCCCTTATAGAGATGTATTAGAGTGAATGGCATTTTGACACGCTCCCTGCTGAGCTGTGCCTTGTGCACAGATTAGCAAGGAGCTTACCATGGCAGGCCTGGGAGGCCTCAGCAGTGTCCAGACTGCCATGTTAACTGTTTGGAGCACTGCAATTTCACTGCAGAGGCTCCAATCGGAAGACAGAGGGAGCCACAACCCTCTGCCTAACCTCACATATGCTGTGATTGTTGTTAATTGTGGCATCTGAGGGGTTAAATGACATTGTTCGGCGTGATCGCCATTCCCCGTTATTGCAGGGGTTGCCTTCTGTATTATACAGGTGGCACCTGCCGCTTATGGAGCAGGCCCACTGCAGCAGTACCGGTACATCACGGTGGCTGAAGGGGTTAAAGAGGCTTTCCGAGATATTTTTATTGATGATGTATCCTCTGAAAAGGTTGTCAGTATCTGACCGGTGGGGGTCTGACGCCCAGGAGCCCCGTCGATCAGCTGTTTGAGAAGGTGCTGGTGCTCGCAGTAGTGCGACGGCCTTCTCACAGCTTTGCCTAGGCCATGTGATGTCATGTTCATTGGTGCAGCTCAGCCGCATTGAAGTGAATGGGGCTGAGCTGTGATACCAAGCACAGCCGCTATCAAATGGATGGTGCTGTGCTTGGTGAGCAGAGAGAAGGCCACAGTGCTACTGCGAGTGACAGTGCCTTCTCAAACAGCTGATGAGCGGGGGTCCCCGGGTGTCACCATGGTCCCAGCAATCCTATAGAATGGAGTAGTTGTGAAATGATTTTCCTTCCACACGTTGTATGAAATCAAGTTTATAGAGTTAACAAAGAGGGACATGCTACGGCCCTGTGATGGCTAACCTCCGGCACTCCAACTGTGGTGAAACTACAACTCCCAGCATGCTCCATTCATTTCTGTGGAGTTCAGATAACAGTCAAGCAAGTGTACATCTTGGGAGTCGTAGTTTTACCCCAGCTGGAGTGCCGGAGGTTAGCCATCACAGTTGCTGTCATGTTCAGGAGAGCATAACTCGTGGTATCAGATATACATTGCTATTCAAAGTGTTTCTAGGAATTTCCAAAGAAAATGTGAAAGAATACCATGCCTGAAATGGAACAATTGTGCAGGCGGCACCTTAAAATACTATTTAAACATCCTTGCTACAGTGTTCCTTGGACATGTTTGCTCTTGAAAGGTACATACTTTTACCTCCAAAGTACTGGTTCTATAGGAAAACAGGAATAGTAGCCATGATACCGATCAGATGTATATTTACCTTTCATGAGCAGTCACTAAGCACATACAGATGACAATAGACGCTAGTGTGTGCATACAGCCATATGGCAGAAGGTTCACGAGGACTAGATGGATATTGTGAACAAAACACTTGCTTTAGAACAAGATGTACAAAATATTCCTAAAGATAAGCATTGTTGTAAGAGACCATTTTCATGGGCCCATATACAGGGCAAGGACTGGGAATGAACTGTTTTAATGGTGCATGGAAATGGGACGACGAGTTGTGGGGGTGGGTTGGCATCGCCTTCTCATTGCCTGGATCGGTTGATTTGATAGGTTTCTCCCTATTTAGGTATAAGCAGAGACCTGACTATCTAGCCGAGCCAGGAGAGAAGAAGCCTTAAAGGGGTATTACCATCACAGACAATGGGGACATATACAGGAGCTAGGATATGGCCCCATTGTCTGAAAGGTGCGGGTCCCACCTCTGGGACCCAAACCTATGCCGAGAACGGAGCGGGGGGAGTGGTGGCTGGAGGACCCCGGGTTTCCCGGCCACCACCAAGCGCTCGCCCCATACAAGTGAATGGGAGCGCACTGCGTTTGCGCAGCCACCGCTTCCATTCATATCTGCGGGGCCGACGGAAATAGCCGAGCCAGCACTCAGCTATTTTCGGCTGCCCCATAGAAAAGAATGGAGGGTGGGTGTGCATGCGCAGTGCGCCCTCCACCAACTTTTTCCTGCTTCGTTCTTGGTCCTAGCGATATGCCCCCCATTGTCTGTGATGGGAAAACTGTAGAAGTGGAGCTTGGTATAAGAAAAACTGAATTCAGTTATGATATATTGTGTAATTGATCACAACTGAATTTAAGGCCTATTTAGATAAAAAATCTTGACATCCATGGCAGTGATCATTTTAAAAATGATAATTTACCTTGGAAAATCATTCTCTGTAGAGATGTATTACTTGTAAATGATAATCAGGCTGATAAATGTAAAAATAATAAATTCTCCTCCACAGATCCATCACAGCTGCTGTTCTGTAGTGTTGATCGCGAATATTCTAATCGCGACTTTTTATCGCGGATATCAGCACTTTGAGAATTCGTGAAGATGTAGAATATAGCGCTATATATTCGTAATCGCGAATATTCTAGATTTTTTTTTCATCAGTTACCTCCATTCTTGCTTGTGGGCCAATGAGAAGGCTGCAGTGTCTTTGTCTGAGCTTAGCAACATCCCTAGCAACCAATAGGAAAGCTGCTTACCCCTTACTATATAAGAAGCTCCCCAGCAGCCATTTTCTGCAGTTTTTTTGCAGTTCTGACAGAGAGAGCAGTGACATTGCTGTGCTCTGTGCTTTTCATCTGGATCCTATTCCTTATCCAATTACATTAGTTAGGCTACTTTCACACTAGCGTTCGGGGCTCCGCTTGTGAGTTCCGTTTGAAGGCTCTCACAAGCGGCCCCGAACGGATCCGTCCAGCCCTAATGCATTCTGAGTGGACGCGAATCCACTCAGAATGCATCAGTCTGGCAGCGTTCAGCCTCCGCTCCGCTCAGCAGGCGGACACCCGAACGCAGCTTGCAGCGTTCGGGTGTCCGCCTGGCCGTGCGGAGGCAATCAGATCCGTCCAGACATACAATGTAAGTCAATGGGGACGGATCCGTTTGAAGATGACACAGTATGGCTCAATTTTCAAACGGATCCGTCCCCCATTGACTTTCAATGTAAAGTCTGAACGGATCCGTTTGCATTATCATGGTTTTTTGTTCATGGTTATGCAAACGGATCCGTTCTGAACGGATGCAAGCGTTTGCATTATAGGAGCGGATCCGTCTGTGCAGACACCAGACGGATCCGCTCCTAACGCAAGTGTGAAAGTAGCCTTAGTTAGCTCTTGTATATAATACAGATAGTGGGAGATAGTCAGTGTAGGTTATATCCTGATATAGTGTAGCTGATAGGTTCCAGTGCAGGGTGTTAGGTAGTGTGATAAGAATTACTGTTTCTCTGCTGTCCATACATGCATGCTACAGACATAGTGCTGTGATGTCACAACAATACTTAGTACACCAATCAGTAATAATATCTACTCAGACCTGATAAAATGTGCATGTTGCACGTACAGGGAGTGCAGAATTATTAGGCAAGTTGTATTTTTGAGGATTAATTTTATTATTGAACAACAACCATGTTCTCAATGAACCCAAAAAACTCACTAATATCAAAGCTGAATATTTTTGGAAGTAGTTTTTAGTTTGTTTTTAGTTTTAGCTATTTTAGGGGGATATCTGTGTGTGCAGGTGACTATTACTGTGCATAATTATTAGGCAACTTAACAAAAAACAAATATATACCCATTTCAATTATTTATTTTTACCAGTGAAACCAATATAACATCTCAACATTCACAAATATACATTTCTGACATTCAAAAACAAAACAAAAACAAATCAGTGACCAATATAGCCACCTTTCTTTGCAAGGACACTCAAAAGCCTGCCATCCATGGATTCTGTCAGTGTTTTGATCTGTTCACCATCAACATTGCGTGCAGCAGCAACCACAGCCTCCCAGACACTGTTCAGAGAGGTGTACTGTTTTCCCTCCTTGTAAATCTCACATTTGATGATGGACCACAGGTTCTCAATGGGGTTCAGATCAGGTGAACAAGGAGGCCATGTCATTAGATTTTCTTCTTTTATACCCTTTCTTGCCAGCCACGCTGTGGAGTACTTGGACGCGTGTGATGGAGCATTGTCCTGCATGAAAATCATGTTTTTCTTGAAGGATGCAGACTTCTTCCTGTACCACTGCTTGAAGAAGGTGTCTTTGCAGAAACTGGCAGTAGGACTGGGAGTTGAGCTTGACTCCATCCTCAACCCGAAAAGGCCCCACAAGCTCATCTTTGATGATACCAGCCCAAACCAGTACTCCACCTCCACCTTGCTGGCGTCTGAGTCGGACTGGAGCTCTCTGCCCTTTACCAATCCAGCCACGGGCCCATCCATATGGCCCATCAAGACTCACTCTCATTTCATCAGTCCATAAAACCTTAGAAAAATCAGTCTTGAGATATTTCTTGGCCCAGTCTTGACGTTTCAGCTTGTGTGTCTTGTTCAGTGGTGGTCGTCTTTCAGCCTTTCTTACCTTGGCCATGTCTGTGAGTATTGCACACCTTGTGCTTTTGGGCACTCCAGTGATGTTGCAGCTCTGAAATATGGCCAAACTGGTGGCAAGTGGCATCTTGGCAGCTGCACGCTTGACTTTTCTCAGTTCATGGGCAGTTATTTTGCGCCTTGGTTTTTCCACACGCTTCTTGCGACCCTGTTGACTATTTTGAATGAAACGCTTGATTGTTCGATGATCACGCTTCAGAAGCTTTGCAATTTTAAGAGTGCTGCATCCCTCTGCAAGATATCTCACTATTTTTTACTTTTCTGAGCCTGTCAAGTCCTTCTTTTGACCCATTTTGCCAAAGGTAAGGAAGTTGCCTAATAATTATGCACACCTAATATAGGGTGTTGATGTCATTAGACCACACCCCTTCTCATTACAGAGATGCACATCACCTAATCTGCTTAATTGGTAGTAGGCTTTCGAGCCTATACAGCTTGGAGTAAGACAACATGCATAAAGAGGATGATGTGGTCAAAATACTCATTTGCCTAATAATTCTGCACGCAGTGTATTGCGCAAAAAATATGCGCATCATTAGTGCCAATTTGCGCAATCGCAAAAATAATTACTGGGGATCACGAATTCTAGAATTCGTGAATTTATTCAGAATATTATGCGAAAAATTAGCGAAATAGGAGGATAGGTCATCATTATAATTTCCTGGATAACCCCTTTAAACTAAACCTCTATGCAGACTTCTAAATGGGATAGATCAGTAAAGTATATGATGGATGTCAACTGTTCAGATCTATGGTCAGGGCGAAATGTAAGAAATGTGACACAATGCAATCTTCTGTTCTATTGGTGTGTAGCATCTTGACAGGTTATCTTATATATATCTGTACAAGGCGTCTGACTTGCACTGGCAATTGAGAGTTTCGTCATTGTAACAGTCTTCGGTCGGTCTGTTAGGCAAGGTTATGTGATCGGGTCACGTTTTTCTAGTAATCAAATAATAATGGATGGGAAGAGTGTGCCAAGCTGCTGTGTTCTTAACTCAGCTGCAGGTCCTTTGTCACGGCACTTTTTGTTTTTTCCTTTATGATGCCCTGGGAGTGCCCACTCCTCTATTCAGGTCTATGACACAAATGGCACAGGGATGTTTGCTTTACTCTTTCGCTGGCAGTAGTGTGGATAGCGCTAGTTACTTAGTTCTTTTTATCCTGATTTTACTCTGGATAGGACAATGGTTACTTCTATGTAAATACATGAATTCATATAGGTAGCAGAGCAAACAGCGGGTCCGCAGTACACGGGCACCGGCCGTGTGCACGCCGTATCACGGATGCAGACCCATTCACTCGAATGGATCCACAATACGGAAGGTCGGCAAATTGAGGTCCTCAACGCACGGAGCGGACGATCAACGGCCATGTGCTTGAGGCCTAAATAACACAAGCGATTTTAGGATAGTTTCACACATAGCCAGTCTTCTTGGATCTTTTTTAGCCGTTGCAAAACCTAGCATGCTCTAGACATGCCATTGTTTATAGTGTTTTAGGTTTTTGTACAGGAGTTGAAAAAGTGCCCGTTAAAATAAAAATATAAAAAAAAGCAAAAAAAAGCATAGGGGCTAGTTTATCATTTAAGGTTGTTTTTATGTCAGTTTTAAGTCTGGCTTTGCTTTGTGTGCATGCACCAAATTTATGAACTGGTGTGCCTTATTTGGCGTAAGTGTAATGTGGGTTGAACCTTTAGGTGTAAAAGTAGATCAGGAGTTTGCCTGGAGTGAGGTGCAACACTTTTGCATCAATTTGAAAAGTCGCAAAATAGTAAATCTGCCATAATCCTGGTCTAATCTGGAGTTTTTGTCTAGAAAACTCTTGCAGAATTGACGTAAAGACCATAATGTTGCAGAAAACTGAAAAAAGTTGCAAAAAAAGGTCTGGGCGTACCATAGTTCATAAATGAGCCCCATAGCATTTATTTTTACCACCAAAAAAGGAACAAGACCTATGGGGGACAATTATGAAATCTGGTATGCTAGTTTTCTGATGTTAAAAAGTCGCAAGCGGCGGAGACATGCACTACTTTGGTCTATGATGCGGACTAAACACGCCCATTGAAGTCTATGGGTCTGTGAAAATCATGGACACACGGGCCAATCACAGATCCTTCACAGACATCTTCATGGATGAAGCCTAAGGGTACTTTCTCACTTGCATTGCTGGATTCCGGCATGCAGTTCCATCGCCGGAACTGCCTGACGGATCTGGCAATCTGTATGCAAACGGATATAATTTTTAGACGAATCCGGATGCGGATCTGTCTCACAAATGCATTGCAATACCAGATCCGTCTCTCCGTTTATCATCCAGAAAAACGGATCCGGTATTTATCTTTTTCACATTTTTAAAGGTCTGTGCATGCGCAGACCACAAAACCGGATCCAGCATTAATGCATTTCAATGTAAAAAATGCCGGATCCGGCATTCCGGCAAGTGTCCAGAAATTTTGGACGGAGCAAATACTGCAACATGCTGCGGTATTTTCTCCGTCCAAAAACCGTACAGTGACTGAAATGAAGACATCATGATGCATACTGAACGGATTGCTCTCCATTCAAAATGCATGGGGATAAAACTGATCAGTTTTTTTTCCGGTATTGAGCGCCTAGGATGGAACTCAATACCGGAAAAGTTTAACACAATATTGTCACCATAAAGGAAATGAATAGTGTTGAAGCATGTGAAAGAACCAAGCCTTTGCATTGTTAGTATTAGCTCCCTTGGGCATATTAGCTAGGATCAACCTTCATCCTTGGTAAGAAGAATCTCTGTTGAACATGTTAAGTTCTACCTAGCAGGTAGTATAGTCAAGTACAACTTCTAGGTTCAAGCCTCTGAAGACTCAGGGTTGCTAGAAAGCTGTGACGTGCTTATGGTTTTCAGCTCTACATTAAATGTGCCTCTAGGGTGTTTCACATGTTTTGTATAACAAATGCTCCTGCTTTAAAAATAAATGCGAATCATTGGCGTATAAGAGAAAGCAGAGATTTCTTTTGAAGGATCACTTATCGTAAGGACTTTTTTTTCTTCTTTTCTGGTAGAAGGTATGGGTGGAGTTTTTATTTATTAATTTTTTTAATTATATGTCTGCTTCTATTATAAAAATCATAGACATAAAAGATAAATAATAGCTTAAATCCCTAAGGAGAGCAATAAACTGGATAGTAAACTGGCTGAAAACTACTGTGTGCAGATGTCAAGTGATTTATAGATCATGATCTTAAAGCATACTTGCCTACTCCCGAAATATGAGGGAGGCTGCCGGAAAAAGAAGAGACCTCCCGGAATCCCGGAAGATTTGGCAAATCCCTTCTTAACCCTTTTATGACTGGGCCTAAAAAAGGCCTGAATGTCCAGGCAATTTTTTGTGATTTTGTGCACGTAGTGGTTTAGTGACCCTAACTTTTTTATTTGTTTGACTATCAAAATAATATTTGCGTTGTTTTTACTTTTCACTTAGGACTTTTTATTAGCATGGTTTTTTTTAGATTTCTTTCCTTTTTTAGGTTTATTTGGGGAATAAACGCTAATTCTTATTAAAAAGTCATTTTTTTTATTATAGCTTTTTAATTCTTAAATATTAAACTTACACAAAAATGAATAATTGCAATGGATGCCATATTTTGTGCCAATCGTTTTGATATATAACATGTTTAGGTTTCAGTTAACGGGGCGACTATGGTGATGTTTTCTGTTAACGACAACATTTGTAATTGTTTTATTATTTTTTTTTACTTATATTTTAATTTATTTTTGGCACATAATATGTCCCTCAGGAGGTCATTAAAAAACTTTTTTAATTGCATTAGTAAGCTCTGCAAAGTTGGATCCCATTGTACATGACTTGACTATAAATTTGACTGTGCAGGTCATCATTATAATTTCCTGGATAACCCCTTTAAAATAAACCTCTATGCAGACTTCAAAATGGGATAAATTTGAAAAGTCGCAACATAGTAAATCTGCCATAATCCTGGTCTAATCTGGAGTTTTTGTCTAGAAAACTCTTGCAGAATCGACGTAAAGACCAACATGTTGCAGAAAACTGCAAAAAGTCCCCCAAAAAGTTGCAAAAACACCATCTGCGACTTTTTAAGACCAGAAAACAGGCGTACCATAGTTCATAAATGAGCCCCATAGCATTTATGTTTACCACCAAAAAAAGGAACAAAACCTATGAGGGACATTTATGAAATCTGGTATGCTAGTTTTCTGAAGTTAAAAAGTCGCAAGCGGCGGAGACATGCACTACTTTGGTCCGTGATGCGGACATAACACGCCCATTGAAGACTATGGGTCTGTGAAAATCATGGACACACGGGCCAATCACAGATCCTTCACAGACATCTTCATGGATGAAACAAGGACGCTTTTTTCACGGACTTGAAAATGACAAGGAAATGCGTACGAGGCCTAAGTCTTATTTATCTTCTGCGACATTCACAAAAGTCTCAAAAATGTTGCAACTCCACACCAGGCAACCCCCTAACATAATATCAGGAAGTATTACTTTACTGAGAGAGTAGTGGATGCATGGAATAGCCTTCCTGCAGAAGTGGTAGCTGCAAATACAGTGAAGGAGTTTAAGCATGCATGGGATAGGCATAAGGCCATCCTTCATATAAGATAGGGCCAGGGGCTATTCATAGTATTCAGTATATTGGGCAGACTAGATGGGCCAAATGGTTCTTATCTGCCGACACATTCTATGTTTCTATGTTTCTAACATACTTTTACTGACAGTAGCTAAAAACCAAAGAGAGACTTAAAATAGACACAATAAACACGGCAAATGATTAATTTCCCCCATGTGTGAAAGAAACCTTGTAATGACTATGTGAAATCCCTAATAACTTGAATCCTCACATTTCCTCAGAATTTTATATTCAGTTTATGGACACTGTTGGGATGCAACATCTGGCATTAGGTCGAGCTGTAATGAGGGTTTCTCAAAACTTGCATACCTATTAACCAACCAAGTCATTGTGCTTTGTTAGGAAGCCTCAAGCCCTAATTCCTGCCCAGTAAATATAAATTACCCTTAGGGTACAGCCACACGGTCAGGTTTTCTGATGCAGTTTTGAGCCAAAACCAGGAGTCAGTTCAAAAAAGGAGGAGAAGTTGTATCTGTCCTTCATACCTTTTCACCTTCTATGATCCACTCCTGATTTTGGCTTTCAAAACTGGTTCAGGAAACCTGATGGTGTGGCCATACCTTTAGGGTTATACCAAAAAAACTAAGTATCAGACAAGCAAGACTGGTTTATGTAATTATAAGGTGGGATTATGGGAGACAACAAAAACAAGTTAACATACACAATTATGGATTGTCCACCACAGTCCACCAAATGTCCAACGCCCATCTATGAAGCAGACCGTATAGTACTTTATGAACAGTGCACTAAAGACCCTATTCACGTCTTTCATTTTAATTCACTGTGGGAAATGGGGACACAAATATTAATTTGTCACCATAAAGGAAATGAATAGTGTTGAAGCATGTGAAAGAACCAACCCTTTGCATTGTTAGTATTAGCTCCCTTGGGCATATTAGCTAGGATCAACCTAGCATCAAGATCTGTAGTATAGACAATTGTTCTCGTATAACAGCCAATTAATTCCTTGGTAAGAAGACTCTCTGTTGAACATGTTAAGTTCTACCTAGCAGGTAGTATAGTCAAGTACAACTTCTAGGTTCAAGCCTCTGAAGACTCAGGGTTGCTAGAAAGCTGTGACGTGCTTATGGTTTCCAGCTCTACAATAAATGTGCCTCTAGGGCAGTGGTCGGCAAGCCGCGGCTCGCGAGCCACATGCGGCTCTTTACACACTTTAATGCGGCTCTTCTGCAGGGCTCCAGATGCCATTAGCGACTAGACCCGCCGCCGCAGCTCTGCTCAATACAGCGGCGGGCACAGGAGATGATCGTTCTCAGCAGCGCAGGAGGAGTCTCTCCCTCCCCCCTGTGCTGCTGCTGCCCCCGCCGCTGCCAATAAGAAGAGGCAGGAGGAGGAGGGGAGGGGCTGTGGCCACTGCGCCACCAATGAAGAAAACTGACCTGTTAATACAAATACAGGAGGCGGGTGCCGGAATCAAATAGCCGGCACCCGACCTCTGTGACAGGGAGCTGCGATCCGCTGCAGTTGAGTTAACCCTTCAGGTGCGGTACCTGAGGGGTTAACTGCCGCTGATCGCAGCTCCCTGTCACAAAGGTCGGGTGCCGGCTATTTGATTCCGGCACCCGCCTCCTGTATTTGTATAAGAAACGTTGGTGGCACAGTGCCCCCCCCCCCCCCCAGTATAATAAACGTTGGTGGCACAGTGCCCCCCCCCCCAGTATAATAAACGTTGGTGGCACAGTGCGCCACCCCCCCCCCCCAGTATAATAAACGTTGGTGGCACAGTGCGCCCCCCCCCCCCAGTATAATAAACGTTGGTGGCACAGTGCGCCCCCCCTCCCCCAGTATAATAAACGTTGGTGGCACAGTGGGAAGTGCCAATGAGGGTTAAAAATAATAAAAGAAAATTAACTCACCTCCTCCAGTTGATCAGGTAGCTGCCGGTCTCCTGTTCTTACTTCTTTCTAGTTTCTTCAGGACCTGTGGTGACGTCACTGAGCTCATCACATGGCCCATTACCATGGTGATGGATCATGTGATGAGCACAGTGATGTCACCACAGGTC
This sequence comes from Bufo bufo, assembly GCF_905171765.1. Classification (NCBI taxonomy): domain Eukaryota; kingdom Metazoa; phylum Chordata; class Amphibia; order Anura; family Bufonidae; genus Bufo; species Bufo bufo. Next base: position 162,048,551 of record NC_053395.1, read on the forward strand.
CTGCGTCCTGAAGAAACTAGAAAGAAGTAAGAACAGGAGACGATCAATTGGAGGAGGTGAGTTAATTATTTTTTTATTTTTTAACCCTCATTGGCACTGCCCACTGCGCCACCAATGTTTATTATATTGAGGGGGGGCGCACTGCGCCACCAATGTTTATTATATTGGGGTGATGGGGGGGGGCGCACTGCGCCACCAATGTTTATTATATTGAGGGGGGGCGCACTGCGCCACCAATGTTTATTATATTGGGGTGATGGGGGGGCGCACTGCGCCACCAATGTTTATTATATTGAGGGGGGGCGCACTGCGCCACCAATGTTTATTATATTGGGGTGATGGGGGGGGGCGCACTGCGCCACCAATGTTTATTATATTGAGGGGGGCGCACTGCACCACCAATGTTTATTATATTGGGGTGATGGGGGGGCGCACTGCGCCACCAATGTTTATTATATTGACCTTGTACTAAGCATTCTGTATTCAGAATGCTATTATTTTCCCTTATAACCATGTTATAAGGGAAAATAATACAGTGAATAGACTTTCATCCTAGGAACCATGCGTGAAAATCGCACTTGCTTGCGATTTTCACACAGCCCCATTAACTTCTATGGGGCCTGCGTTGCGCGAAAAACGCACAACAGAGCATGCTGCGATTTTCACGCAACGCACAAGTGATGTGTGAAAATCACCGCTCATGTGCACAGCCCCATAGAAGTGAATGGGTCCGGATTTAGTGCGGGTGCATTCCGGTATTTTGAATGCCGGATCCAGCACTAATACATTCCTATGGGGAAAAATGCCGGAGCCGGCATTCAGGCAAATCTTCATTTTTTTTCGCCGGAGATAAAACCGTAGCATGCTACGGTTTTATCTTTTGCCTGATCAGTCAAAATGACTGAACTGAAGACATCCTGATGCATCCTGAACGGATTACTCTCCATTCAGAATGCATGGGGATAAAACTGATCAGTTATTTTCCGGTATAGAGCCCCTGTGACGGAACTCAGTGCCGGAAATGAAAAACGCTAATGTGAAAGTACTTTAAAATATTAAGTTTAAATCCCCCCTTTCCCAATTTTACATATAAAATATATAAACAATAAATAAATAAACATATTACATAGCCTTTTTAGTCACCTTGTCACCCCAAAAAATAGCATAGGACTGTTCTATTATGGGCCGAATGTTTCATAAAATGCGAAATGCACACAGCTTTTTTTGTTGTTTTTTTTTTTTTTGCACGGTATTGAGTATCACAATACTTTTTTATGGTGACGAAAGCGAATCAAAATTTTGGTTTCAAAACAACCCTACGCCGATCTGATCGGCGTAGCGTTGTCACGATACCAAAATTTTGATTCAGTTTCGATTTGGCAACTAAAAATTTGATTTGGCTCCTAAATTTTTCAGTTCAGGAGCCAATGGCTACTTGGAATTTTTTTTTAGTCTGGAGCACTGTTCTGTGTGCCCGGCGCCCGCTCCCCTCCCTCCTCTCGGGGGCGGCAGCCTGCGGCTGTCCTGCCTACATGTGTGCCGTGCGGCGCTCAGGCCAAAGGAGGCGTCACTGACTGTCAGTGGGGCCGCGGCGGAGGGAGGCGAGGAGGCGGAGCTGCTCTGTCTGCTATGACCTGTAAAAGCTGCCCCTCCAGGCTGGCAGCAGAAGAACACAGTCACAGAGTAACACTGAGGCACGACTTGTTGGAACTTGGCCGACCCTGCTGGACTCTAGTCTGGACTCTGGAGAAGACACCTTAAGGCAGAGCCAGCTGAGATTGGAGCCAGGACCAGACCGACCCCACTCCAGCCAGACCCCAGTGATATATCAGGTACCGACTTCAACATTGTCCCTCATCATGTCACCCCCCCGATGGTGCAGACTCCAACATTGTCCCCCATTAGGGAGCATAATGGATGGGGGCTGACGGCTGTCATGGGGGGCATGATGGCTGACATGGGAGTAATGATGGATGGGTGCTGACGGCTGACATGGGCATGATGGATGGGGTGCTGACGGCTGACATGGGCATGATGGATGGGGTGCTGACATGGGGGGCTGACGGCTGACATAAGGTCATGATGGCTGACATGGGGGGCATGATGGATGGGGGCTGACGGCTGACATGGACATGATGGATGGAGTGCTGACATGGGGGGCTGATGGCTGACGGCTGACATGGGGTGCTGACGGCTGACATAGGGGCATGACGGCTGACATGGGGGGCATGATGGATGGGGGCTGACAGCTGACATGGGCATGATGGATGGGGTGCTGACGGCTGACATGGGGGGCATGATGGCTGACATGGGGGGCTGATGGCTGACATGGGGGGTAATGATGGATGGGGGCTGACATGGGCATGATGGGGTGCTGATGGCTGACATGGGCATGATAGATGGGGTGCTGACGGCTGACATGGGCATGATGGATGGGGTGCTGACATTGGGTGCTGACGGCTGACATAAGGTCATGATGGCTGACATGGGGGGCATGATGGATGGGGGCTGACGGCTGACATGGACATGATGGATGGAGTGCTGACATGGGGGGCTGATGGCTGACGGCTGACATGGGGTGCTGACGGCTGACATAGGGGCATGACGGCTGACATGGGGGGCATGATGGATGGGGGCTGACAGCTGACATGGGCATGATGGATGGGGTGCTGACGGCTGACATGGGGGGCATGATGGCTGACATGGGGGGCTGATGGCTGACATGGGGGGTAATGATGGATGGGGGCTGACATGGGCATGATGGGGTGCTGACGGCTGACATGGGCATGATGGATGGGGTGCTGACGGCTGACATGGGCATGATGGATGGGGTGCTGACGGCTGACATGGGCATGATGGATGGGGTGCTGACGGCTGACATGGGCATGATAGATGGGGTGCTGACATGGGGGGCTGACGGCTGACATAGGGGCATGACGGCTGACATGGGGGCATGATGGATGGGGGCTGACATGGGCATGATGGATGGGGTGCTGACTGCTGATATAGGGGGCTGATCTGAGGTATGATTAACATTGGGGGTCTGATTGGTGGTCTGACCTGAGGTATAATGGAAAATATTGTTTCTGATTATACTCCTCTAAAACCTATGTGCATCTTATAGGGCGAAAAGTACAGTCCTCAAACCAGATCGAAGATATCAGGACCACACAGAGGAGAAGCCAGCTGCTGCAGACAGAACCAGGACCAGGTGAGCTGCGGGCGGGGCGGTGGGAGAAGGGGGTCACCGAGATGTAGCTTCGCTTGTGTTGCCAAAAAATCCTTGCACAGGCTCTGGTCACGTCCACGTGACAGGGCCGGTGCAAAGAGTCCCACAGTACCCGACCTATGTGGATACTTGCATGCACAATATTCTCAATAAAAACTTATTGAAACTAAAAACAGTGTACCATCCTATGTATTTTCGGTTTTAAAAATGTGGCTCTCAAAATAAATTTCAATCGTGGTTTTGGCGAGATTTGGCTCAGTTGAAAAAAAAGGTTGCCCACCACTGCTCTAGGGTGTTTCACATGTTTTGTATAACAAATGCTCCTGCTTTAATATCTGCTGCCAAATAATTGCGAATCATTGGCGTATAAGAGAAAGCAGAGATTTCTTTTGAAGGATCACTTATCGTAAGGATTTTTTTCTTCTTTTCTGGTAGGAGGTATGGGTGGAGATTTTATTTATTTATTTTTTAAATTATATGTCTGCTTCTATTATAAAAATCATAGACATAAAGGATAAATAATAGCTTAAATCCCTAAGGAGAGCAATAAACTGGATAGTAAACTGGCTGAAAACTACTGTGTGCAGATGTCAAGTGATTTATAGATCATGATCTTAAAGCATACTTGCCAACTCCCGAAACGTGAGGGAGGCTCCCGGAAAAAGATGAGACCTCCCGGAATCCCGGAAGATTTGGCAAATCCCTTCTTAACCCTTTTAAGACTGGGCCTAAAAAAGGCAATTTTTGTGATTTTGTGCATGTAGTGGTTTAGTGACCCTAACTTTTTTATTTGTTTGACTACCAAAATCAGTTTTTTTTCCGCTGTTTTTTACTTTTCACTTATGACATTTTATTACCATGTTTTTTTGTTTTTTTTCCTTTTTAGGTTTAATTTGGGGAATAAACGCTAATTCTTATTAAAAAATTTTTTTTTTTTATTATAGCTTTTTAATTCTTAAATATTAAACTTACACAAAAATGAATAATTGCAATGCGTGCCATGTTTTGTGACAATCGTTTTGATATATAACATGTTTAGGTTTCAGTTAACGGGGCGACTATGGTGATGATTTCTGTTAACGACAACATTTTGTAATTTTTTTACTTATATTTTAATTTATTTTTGGCACATAATATGTCCCTCAGGAGGTCATTAAAAAACTTTTTTAATTGCATTAGTAAGCTCTGCAAAGTTGGATCCCATTGTACATGACTTGACTATAAATTAGACTGTGCAGGTCATCATTATAATTTCCTGGATAATGCCTTTAAAATAAACCGCTATGCAGACTTCAAAATGGGATAAATTTGAAAAGTCGCAACATAGTAAATCTGCCATAATCCTGGTCTAATCTGGAGTTTTTGTCTAGAAAACTGTTGCAGAATTGACGTAAAGACCAACATGTTGCAGAAAACTGCAAAAAGTCCCTATAAAAGTTGCAAAAACACCATCTGCGACTTTTTTAGACCAGAAAACAGGCGTACCATAGTTCATAAATGAGCCCCATAGCATTTATTTTTACCACCAAAAAAGGAACAAAACCTATGAGGGACATTTATGAAATCTGGTATGCTAGTTTTCTGAAGTTAAAAAGTCGCAAGCGGCGGAGACATGCACTACTTTGGTCCGTGATGCGGACATAACACGCCCATTGAAGACTATGGGTCTGTGAAAATCATGGACACACGGGCCAATCACAGATCCTTCACAGACATCTTCATGGATGAAACAAGGACGCTTTTTTCACAGACTTGAAAATGACAAGGAAATGCATACGAGGCCTAAGTCTCATTTATCTTCTGCGACATTCACAAAAGTCTCAAAAATGTTGCAACTCTACACCAGGCAACCCCCTAACGTAATATCAGGAAGTAATATCAGGAAGTATTACTTTACTGAGAGAGTAGTGGATGCATGGAATAGCCTTCCTGCAGAAGTGGTAGCTGCAAATACAGTGAAGGAGTTTAAGCATGCATGGGATAGGCATAAGGCCATCCTTCATATAAGATAGGGCCAGGGGGCTATTCATAGTATTCAGTATATTGGGCAGACTAGATGGGCCAAATGGTTCTTATGTGCCGACACATTCTATGTTTCTATGTTTCTAACATACTTTCACTGACAGTAGCTAAAAACCAAAGAGAGACTTAAAATAGACACAATAAACACGGCAAATGATTAATTTCCCCCATGTGTGAAGGAAACCTCGTAATGACTATGTGAAATCCCTAATAACTCGCATCCTCACATTTCCTCAGAATTTTATATTCAGTTTATGGACACTGTTGGGATGCAACATCTGGCATTAGGTCGAGCTCTAATTAGGGTTTCTCAAAACTTGCATACCTATTGACCGACCAAGTCATTGAACCTTCTATCATGCCCCTGTTTTTTATATAAGCCCTGCAGGTCTTGTGCTTTGTTAGGCAGCCTCAAGCCCTAATTCCTGCCCAGTAAATATAAATTACCCTTAGGGTACAGCCACACGGTCAGGTTTCCTGATGCAGTTTTGGAAGCCAAAACCAGGAGTCAGTTCAAAAAAGGAGGAGAAGTTGTATCTGTCCTTCATATCTTTTCACCTTTTATGATCCACTCCTGATTTTGGCTTTCAAAACTGGTTCAGGAAACGTGATGGTGTGGCCATACCCTTAGGGTTATACCAAAAAAATAAAGTATCAGACAAGCAAGACTGGTTTATGTAATTATAAGGTGGGATTATGGGAGACAACAAAAATAAGTTAGCATACACAATTATGCATTGTCCACCACAGTCCACCAAATGTCCAACACCCATCTATGAAGCAGACCATATAGTACTTTATGAACAGTGCACTAAAGACCCTATTCACGTCTTTCATTCTAATTCACTGTGGGAAATGGGGACACAAATATTGTCACCATAAAGGAAATTAATAGTGTTGAAGCATGTGAAAGAACCAACCCTTTGCATTGTTAGTATTAGCTCCCTTGGGCATATTAGCTAGGATCAACCTAGCATCAAGATCTGTAGTATAGACAATTGTTCTCGCATAACAGCCAATTAATTCCTTGGTAAGAAGACTCTCTGTTGAACATGCTAAGTTCTACCTAGCAGGTAGTATAGTCAAGTACAACTTCTAGGTTCAAGCCTCTGAAGACTCAGGGTTGCTAGAAAGCTGTGACGTGCTTATGGTTTTCAGCTCTACATTAAATGTGCCTCTAGGGTGTTTCACATGTTTTGTATAACAAATGCTCCTGCTTTAATATCTGCTGCCAAATAATTGCGAATCATTGGCGTATAAGAGAAAGCAGAGATTTCTTTTGAAGGATCACTTATCGTAGGGATTTTTTTCTTCTTTTCTGGTAGAAGATATGGGTGGAGATTTTATTTATTTATTTTTTTAATTATATGTCTGCTTCTATTATAAAAATCATAGACATAAGGGATAAATAATAGCTTAAATCCCTAAGGAGAGCAATAAACTGGATAGTAAACTGGCTGAAAACTACTGTGTGCAGATGTCAAGTGATTTATAGATCATGATCTTAAAGCATACTTGCCAACTCCCGAAACGTGAGGGAGGCTCCCGGAAAAAGATGAGACCTCCCGGAATCCCGGAAGATTTGGCATATCCCTTCTTAACCCTTTTAAGACCGGGCCTAAAAAAGGCAATTTTTGTGATTTTGTGCATGTAGTGGTTTAGTGACCCTAACTTTTTTATTTGTTTGACTACCAAAATCATTTTTGCGCTGTTTTTTACTTTTCACTTAGGACATTTTATTACCATGTTTTTTTTTAGATTTGTTTCCTTTTTTAGGTTTAATTTGGGGAATAAACGCTAATTCTTATTAAAAAGTCATTTTTTTATTTTAGCTTTTTATTTCTTAAATATTAAAACTGACACAAAAGTGAATAATTGCAATGGGTGCCCTATTTTGTGAGAATCGTTTTGATATATAACATGTGTAGGTTTCAGTTAATGGGGTGACTATGGTTTCTGTTAGCGACAACATTTGTAATTTTTTTTTACTTTTTTTTTACTTATATTTTAATTTATTTTTGGCACATAATATGTCCCCCAGGAGGTAATTAAAAGACCTCTGGAGGACACTGTTTTTTTTCCCACTGTTTCCACCGTAACTGGGGCATCCACAGTGGTGGCAATACATACAGACAGAGCTGATCAGGGTCTTAGACCCTGCAGCTCTGCTCCAGCCCCGTGACACCCGGTGGTCACGCGACCGCTGGGTCTAACAGAGGAAGCAGCTCTCTCCCTGCACTCCTCCACAATCTCCTGCTGGCATAGGAGAAGGTAGAAGCAGTAATAAACTGGTCCTGTCTTCTCCTCAGGGTCCCCGCTGTGTCTGACAGCCAGGACCCGACTGATCACCTGCCTGGCCGTGCTATCTGCACGGTGTATGTTCAGATAGGACGTTTATAGCTAGTGGGCAGTCAGGAAGGGGTTAATGACAAAAATGGAGATTGCTGTTTTATTAGGAAACGTGCACAAGGTCCAAACACCATTCTTTCCAATGCATTTACCCAAAAAACAGTTTTAATTGCATTAGTAAGCTCTGCAAAGTTGGATCCCATTGTATATGGCTTGACTATAAATTAGACTGTAGAGTATAATATGCTTCATGGTAATAAAAGGCAATTGATTGTATTGGTTCATTGTTAGGTACCTTTGAGACTTTTATATTTAACTTCTGCTAATATTTCTTGTAACTCCTAAGGTCACATTTATTAAGACTCATATTTTAGATGCCAGTCTTATTAACCCCTATACCTGGAGGTGGATCCGCTAGAGTTATGAAGAGACGCCAGCCTCTGCATAACTTCGGCAGATTCACTGCTGCTTCTAAATGTAAGACAGCTTCCGTCTTACATCTAGACCATTTTCTACGACTAAAACCAGCATAGAAAATGGTAAATGAGACGGGCCTGCCGGCCCATCCCCTTCCCCGCCTATGCCATGCCCACTTTTTTAGACCTGGCCCGGTGCATTTCTGTTTAATAAATGACACCCTTAATTTTTGTGTTTTACATTATAGATATATAAGATGAGGATGGAGAATACATACTGGCAGTAGACGCAGGAGTCTATAATACACAAAGTGTAAAGGAAATGAAAGCTCAGAAATACTGTGTGCCGACAAAGAGGTAACGGGGATCAGAAGGAAAGTAAAAATGGCATCTGGACTCCTTATGTTCAATACTAATGGAGATAATAGTCCAGAATTGTGGTGACAGATTTTCTTTAGTTTTTTCTTTTTCAGTTTATGGTAAAGAGAACCATCTCGCTAGCACCACCTTAAGGAAGTGGCTCCCTATGAGTCAAAATATGACTTTAACAAGCCTTGGGACATGACAAGAGAAAGTAGCCAAGCCAGATATCCATCTGTAGACAGCTCTTTTGGGGTGCTTGCCCATCATCAGATTCTGGCTGGCTGAGTGCAATGCCTTAGATACAGTTTATGTAGGGTACTGGCTCTCCTTAACGAGACCAGCCTTCTATGGAGACTTACTGGATGTGCTCCATGGTATGGAGACTTATTGGCAGTGATCCATGGTATGGAGACTTATTGGCAATGCTTTATAGGAAAACAAGAGGTATCTCCCATGGAAAGAGAAACATCTTGTTAGTCCCTTCCACAAGGTGATTCTAGCAAGATGGTTCCCTTCCCTTGGGAGATACGTCTTTGCATATTGTTTTTCCATGGAGCACTGCCCATAACTCACCATACCATGGAGCTCTTCCAGTAAGTCTCCATACAGGACTGGTCTCTTCAAGGGGACAGGTAACAATGCCACTAAGGATTGTTTAACAAAGCTCCCTGAGTTAGGTAAAACGGAGATATCTACATCAGAAGTTCATACTTCATCTGAATCCACAGTAATTTCGATTGCCTCCCCACACCCAAAACTGATTCTATCAAATGTTAAGATCAAATCAGGTTTCTATCCCCTTGAAAGCAAGGGCATTCATATTGAGAGCTTTTTTAATATAGTGATGTCGGATTTTAGAGACCACTTTTCTCGCCTATCAAGTTTTCAAGGGAAAAATAACCCTCACCAATAATAGAGATATCGTTATCAAGAGTGAGGGGGGATTGTTATTATGGACTCGGCATATTATTTAGCAGAAGCTCTACAGATCCTTTCGTACAAAGATTATTATTAAGTCCTACCATCCGACCCTACAAATGTATACAAGAAGAATATGATATCCCTAATTGATGACAGGTTCAAGCTAGGCATCATTAGTAAAAAAGAAAGAACTTTTCTTAAAACACCACACCCGTCTATAGCACGTTTCTATTTTCTGCCTAAAGTGCATAAATCACTTACCAACCCCCCAGGAAGACCCATCATTTCCAGCATTGGATCCCCCACTTCCAACCTGTCCGATTATGTGGACAGCATTTTACAAAAATACGTTTTACAACTACCCTCTTATTTACGTGACACCTCTCATCTTATTAGTTCTTTGGACACGTTTGAATGGAGAGATACCTACCATTGGGTGACACTGGATGTCACCTCTCTCTATAGTAATATTAATCATTCCCTTGGTTTATTAGCAATAGACAATACCCTACATTTAGACCCTCATATGTCCGATACACAGCGAACCTTCATTGTTAATGCCATCCATTTTATCCATCATCACAATTATTTTAAGTTTCAGGACAAAATTTACCAACAATGTAAAGGTACAGCCATGGGGACTAAATTCGCCCAGCTTATGCTAACTTGTTCATGGGGGCCTTTGAAGAACTCCATGGTCTGCTAAGAGATTTTATAAGAGAAGACATTATTTTAATCTGGGAAGGGAATCTTGAGGTTTTAACTTGTTTTTTAATCACATTAATGACAACAGTTGGAATATTAATTTTACACTTGAGCAACACCCAACAGAAGCAACCTTTTTAGACCTAGATCTTAAAGTCATTACAACCAAATAACCACCAGAACACATTTAAAAAAAGTGGACACTAACAGCTACCTAGACTTTAAGAGCTGCCATCATAACAAATAAGCAATATACCATATAATCAGATGCACAGAATTCGCAGAAATTGTTCGAATGACAATGTCTGTAGAGAACAACTGTCTATTCTTAAGAAATGTTTCCATGACAAAGGTTACCCTAATAAACTTGTACGCGATTCTGAAAAGAAAGCCCTCAGAGAATCCCAAAAAGAGAGCCTCACTAGCCAAAAGAAAATACCCATACTGACAGTATACAACCCAATTCTCGCTTTATCACACAATATAATTCCAGACACATAGACATCAGGAAAATCATGAATAAACACTGGAAGGTTTTATTAAAAGACCCCATTATAGGAGACATAATCCTAAGAATTTCCAACCTAACCTTTAAACGAGCACAGACCCTTAAGAACATTCTGGCTCCTTCATGTCCTAAGCTTGGAATTGATCCACGAGGCCTTCCATCTGGATCCAATAAGAGTGTACGCGGTTTAGGCTCACACAAATGTGGGGTAAAAAGATGCATGTGCTTGATATTATTAATTGCTGTGGCAAGCGAGTTACCCTACCTCACCTTAGGGAACCAATAACATTACACCACACAATGAATTGCAGTACTACAAACGTGGTTTATTTGTTACAATGTCCTTGCAATCTTTTGTATGTGGGACGTACTACTCAATCTCTTAAAGAACGCATGAATGTTCCAATATACGACGTAAAGTGTGCACACACAGTGTATCCAGGCACTATGCGCTCTATCATGAGGGGGACCCCCACATCATTATTAGTCACGCCACTAGAATGGGTCCCTTTTTCCTTCCAAACATTGTGTAGAAAAGAAATGTTCTGGATTTTTAAATTAAATACCCTCATTCCCTTCGGTCTCGATGAATCTCTTGAATATACGAACTATTAAACATCTAGCCACGTTGATCTCTCTATACTGGCTGGACCAAAAAATCTCTATATATATCTATTAAGCACCAACCACACCACATATTAACCGTCGTTTAGTTTTATGTCTGTGCTATGACTAACCTTTTTAATTGAGTATATAAACCCTCATATATGTCAAACATCCAACATCTTTTATAAGGCTTCTATACATTTTAAACATACCATCCCTTTTATTATAATAGTTTCTTCTATTCCCTGTAAATGAGTACACCGACTTTTATATATATATATATATATATGGACTCATTATCTACTATGTATTAACTTTGGTCTTATCCGAATTGTCGGATCCGGTGGACATTGTACGACATTGCCATCACACATTTTTATAAACATTTTTTATAATCACTTATCTAGTACCACTGATTAATTATTTATTTAATACTATGGATTTTCTACACGTAACTTTTCCCACGTGTTTTAGTGTGATATTTATTATGTTATGATTACCGTGATCTCTTATCGCTCTATTTATGAATTATCTATCCATTGACCTATTTATTTCCCCTTCCCATGTACCAACATTGGGGTCGATGTATTGTGATATATTCAGGTTTTTATTCGTTTTATTTATTTATTTCTGTACATTCTGAATGGATCGTTGGTATTTATATTATGTCAATTCCTGATTGTTACTTGTGGATAACCCATCCATCTATTTAGTATGTTTCCATCTATTTAGTATGTGAACTCTTGTAAAACAATTCCGCCTGCATAGTGTACTCAGTGGAATGCATGATGCTCTGTCACATGCGTTCCACAGTAGCGAGCTCCTCCCCGGTCCACGTCACTTCCTGGTGACGCAAGCCATAATGCGGACTCTGTGAGCGCTTAATGCGTTCCTTATGCGTTCCACATGCCGGTCATAGTCACTTCCGGTGACGTTTGACCAGATATTGACCTGGTGGAACGCAAACTGCATTCCACTAACCCGAAATAAACTACTTCCGGTCGCGCTGTTTGTGACCGTATATAAGATCTTACTCATGATAACATTTGGCTGATAGGCCCCGTTTGGACAGTTTGCCATCGGTTATATATATGTATGTCTTTCATGTATTTATGTACTAATCACAATGTGCCGGCACCCTATGACAGATTTAGTTCTAGTCAATGGATGATGTAATTTCCGGTAACCCCGTCCACCTTTTTTTGGCGCCAAACTAGCGCCTCCACATGTATTTAAAATAATATACTATGCCCATTCTGTATTCTGCTCCTGATGAAGGGGGTACTGTGACCCCTAAAACACGTTGAGCCGTATATTTTATTATTAAAGAGGATTGAAGACGTATTCTTGGATTCGTGTGCTGATTTACATCCGGGCTACACATCCAGCGCGTTGAGATCGACCTCCACCATTCTACATGCGATCCCTGCCAGGTGTCTTGAGTTTATCCTGGTGGCGACCCCCCCAGTGAAGTGAGTGGATCAATAAGAATAATATTATCAACTAATATTAATATTATTTCCTTATATTTATATATTGATTTCAATTGGTGTTCCATACATTGGTTCATCCACTGTTTTATTACTTTATTTCAATATATTTTATAATAAAATTGCACTTCCTTTCATAACCTATATTTAACCCCACATGCGAGCTCCATGTATTATTGGGTGTTGTAATCCTAAACTGTACCTGCATTTCATATCTGATATTTTCGAGACTGGCGCTCACCTCCCCACTTCTTTAGTGCCAACGGTGTGACACTCGGGGTGGGTACCTTCCCCTTGTGGTCCACCTGGTCGCTGATCCTTTGTTGCTTTTTTATGGTGCATTGCCTCGCCTACACTAGAGCAGCCTTCTCTAGCCTATCATAATCATCCCTGTCATTTTCTCCACTATACGGTCCTGTTGGCGCCTCTGTGTGTATCCTTTTCCTCCAAGGACAAAGCCTAGTCCTTTGAAGCTCTCGGATAACCTCCTTTGTTTTTTGTTTGTTTTACACGTGATCACTCTTCAAGGGGAGACAGTACCCTACCTAAGCTCCTTTTATGTTTGTACCAGTATAAGATATGTTGACAAGAATATGTGACTGTTGCCCCACTCCCTGCTTTGTAGTGTCCTCTTCCTGGTTATTTCACTGCGCACCTTTGTCCTTAATTATGCAGGTTGGAATAGATTTCTGGAAAATGGGTAAGATTAGACTCCAGAATAGATTTCTCTCCCAGTTACCAATGTCGTTTGAAAGTGAGCTGTGTGATCACAGTAAACGCTCCAGATATAAACAGGCATGTGTGCCATTCAAATATATCCAGTTTATCTCCCTTTTCGGTCTGCATTGAACGTCATTTCCTTCAACCATAAAGGGTTTTCATAGACGGTCAGGATTAAACATTAACACCACCCACAATTAACAACAGTAGCACAAACCACTGTAATAAAATGTCTTTTAAATTGCATTTCTCAAATGAGTAAGTAACAAGCACGTATTCTCTTAGGATCATATTATCAAAGTGTCTGCCACACAGGTGGACTGGGAACTTAAAGAGGCACTGGAGAAAAACCTAAATGTGGCCCCATGTTGTAGGCAGGTCCAAATTGGCAGAAGGTGGGTCAAAACAGGTAGGCAGAGCCAACACAAGGAAGTGGGGCCTACAATACCATAGTGTAGCACAAGATACCGCCCCAGCATAACCAAATACCACAGTGCAGCACAAGATACTGCCTCAGCAGGACTAAGTAACATAACGCTACCGGTCAGGTGCATAAGTACTTAATGCTCATAAATTAAGTAATGCTGAGATCATTTAGTACAGAGCCAGCAGCCATAAGGAGGGCCCCCGCGGCCCCCTGGGCATCGGGCCACTGGGAAGTTTCCCTATAGGGTCTGATGCCAATCCGCCCCTGGTCTGCCATGAACAATACTTAGCAAAAAGAAATAAAAGCAAGCATGCAAGTTTCTGTTGTCTTTTTGTTCCAAACATTCAGAGAAATGAGCCCCTATTATGTATGACATGTGTCAAGTTTTATATAAATGCACATATTATACTTCACAACATTTGTTGACTTGTGTAGGTGCTTCCGTATCTAGGCTAGTGCTACATGGTGAGATGTCACAATATTTATGCCCTTAAAAGCTGGCAGCGTAGCAACGGAGATCTGATCCTTTGCTTTTCAGACAGGGCTCATGCACATGACAGTTAGTGATGAGCGGCAGGGGCAATATTCGAATTCGCTTTATTTCGCGAATATTTGGGCGAATATTCATCATATATTCGAGAATTCGCCATTATTTTCTTGATTGCGAAAATCGGCAATGTAATATGCGCGTATTGCGCGCACAATACAGACGTGGGTGACTGTTGCTACATTTTTCAAGCTGCTAGAAGTTTCCTGAGACTGGAGAAAATGGTTGGCTCGGCAGAACATTACAATAGCTTCATATGCAGATAGAATGCTCCAATAAATTCGCGATTGCGCTAATGGGCAATTAATTATGCGCATATTTTTGCACAATACGTGCAACTTCACATTTCAGCAGGTCTGACTACATATTTAGTGATTGGTGCACTAAGTATTGTCACACTACCTAACACCCTGCACTGGAACCTATCAGCTACACTATATCAGGATATAACCTATACTGACTATCTCCCACTAACTATCTGTATTATATATATAAGCTATCTAACTATCTAATGTAATGACAGGAAAGCACAGAGCACAGCAATAACACTGCTCTCTCTCTAAAAACTCCATAAAACTACAGAAAATGGCTGCTGGGGAGGTTCTTATATACTAAAGGGGTAGGCAACTTTCCTATTGGTTGCTAGAGATGTTGCTAAGCTCCGACAAAGACATTGCAGCCTTCTCATTGGCCCACAAGCAAGAAGTGAGGTTACTGATGAAAAAAATCTAGAATATTTGAGAATACGAATATATAGCACTATATTCTAAATCTTCACGAATTCTCGAAGTGGCGATATTCGCGATTATAATTCACAATTCGAATATTCACGCGCAACACTAATGACGGTATGTATTTTGCAGACCCACAAAAAATAAGGATGACTTCCGTGTGCATTCCACATTCTGTGGAGTGGAAAAACAGCCTGGCCATAATAGAACAGTCCTCTCCTTGTCCGTTATGTGGAATGAACACGTGGACATACGGACACGGAATGCACACGGAGTCATTTCAGGTTTTTTTGTGGCCCCATCGAAGTGAATGATTCCGCATATGAGCCACAAAAAAACCGAAACAAAATACGTTTGTGTGCATGAGCCCATAATGGAAGGATGGCAGCATCCATGTTGAGAAATTTCCATGGCCAATTATCCATGCATGACCAGTAATAGACAATTGATCGTATGTCCTAATATGAAAAATCCTTGTCAATGTAGTAACCACTTAAAGGGGTATTCCAATCTCTGCAGACAAGTGTCGTTCATTCTTTGTTTACGTGCAGTGGTCCTGGTTGTGTGATGGACACAAAGGTGCTTGGCTCCTTACTGTACCGTCTTGTAAGAGCCGAGCATCTGTGTGTCCATCACATGATCAGGACTGCTTTTTATCCACAGGAAGTGAAACATGAAGGTTTCCTGTTAAATGACAGCAAGAAGAGATCTTTAAAAAAAAATTGCAATCAATTGATGCAGAGAGTATACTGGAAAAATTTATAACTTTTCCTGATGCAATGTATAACATTTGTTTGCTTGAAGCTGTACTACCCCTTTAACCTGTTTGGGACATAGGGCATACAGGTACGCCCTGATGTCCTGGTACTTAAGGACAAAGGGTGTACCTGTACGTCCTATGTATTTCCGATCACCGCCGCGCAGTGGGCGGTGATCGGAACTGGGTGCCTGCTCAAATCATTGAGCAGGCATCCGCGGACAATGCGCAGGGGGGTCCCGTGACCCCCCCGTGTCGTCGATCGCCGCAAACCGTAGGTCAATTCAGACCTGCGGTTTGCGGCTTTTACATGGTGCGGCAGCGGTGCCATCGGGTCCCAGTGGGGCTGTAGAGGGGACCCGATGGCATGAAAGGCAGCGCGATGCATTCCTGTGACGAGCCTGTGAGATCCAGCCCTCTGGATCAGAAGCTGTATGAGTAATACTCACTGTATTAGTCATACAGCCAATGCATTCCAATACAGAAGTATTGGAATGCATTGTAAAGGGGATCAGTCCCCAAAAGTTGAAGTCCCAAAGTGGGACAAAAAATAAAGTGAAAAAAAAGTTGAAAAAATTAAGTTTTCCCCCCCAAAAATTTAAAGTTTCAAGTAAAAAGAAAACAAAAACGTAATTTCCCCCAAATAAAGTAAAAAAAATTGGACATATTAGGTATCGCTGCGTCCGTATCAACCGGCTCTATAAACATATCACATGACCTAGCCCCTCAGATGAACACCGTAAAAAATAAAAACTGTGCTAAATAAACAATTACATCACAAAAAGTACAACAGTAAGCGATCAAAAAGGCGTATGCCCACCAAAACAGTACCAATCTAACTGTTACCTGATCCCACAAAAATTGGGCCCCTACCTAAGACAGTCGCCCAAAAAATACAAAAACTATGGCTCAGAATATGTAGACACTAAAACATCATTATTCTTTTTTAAACTGTTATTGTGTAAAACTTGAGTAAATAAAACAAAGTATACATATTAGGTATCGCCGCGTCCATAATAACCTGCTCTATAAAAATATCACATGACCTAACCCCTCAGATGAACACCGTAAAAAAAAAAAAAAAAACGGTAAAAAAAAAATTTTTTTGTCACCTTGCATCACAAAAAGTGTAATAGCAAGCGATCAAAAAGTCATATCCACCCCAAGATAGTGCCAATCAAACCGTCATCTCATCCCACAAAAAATGAGACCCTACCCAAGATAATCGCCCAAAAACTGAAAAAACTATGGCTCTCAGACTATGAAAACACTAAAACATGATTTTTTTTGTTTCAAAAGTGAAATCATTGTGTAAAACTTACATAAATAAAAAAAAGTATACATATTAGGTATCTACGCATCCTTAATAACATGCTCTATAAAAATATCACATTATCTAACCCCTCAGGTGAATACCGTAAAAAAAAAGTGTCAAAAAAGCAATTTTTCAAAATTTTGGATAAATTTGGTATTTTTTTTATAAATAAAAATGAAATTTTTGGACTCCATTTTACCAGTGTCATGAAGTACAATATGTGACGAAAAAACTATCTCAGAATGGCCTGGAAAAATCTAAGCGTTTTAAAGTTATTACCACATGAAACGACAGATTTGCAAAAAATAGCCTGGTCCTTAAGGTGAAAATTAGCCCGGTCTCTAAGGGGTTAAAGGGCATCAGTCAGCAGATTTGTGCCTGGAAGCTGGCTGACCTGTTACATGTGCACTTGGAAGCTGAAGACATCTGTGTTGGTCCCATGTTCATAGGTGCCTGCTTTGCTGAGAAAAATTATGTTTTATTATATGTAAATGAGCCTCTAGGAGCAATGGGGGTGTTGGCGTTACACCTAGAGGCTCTGCTATCTCTGGAGTTGACGCGCCCTCTGCATTTTGATTGACAAGACCAGGCATCATGATGTCATCACTCCTGGCCCTGTCAATTAAATTACAGAAAGCGCGTCAATTGCAGAGAGAGCAGAGCCCCTAGGTGTAATGGTAATGCCCCCGTTGCTCCTAGAGGCTCATTTACATATATTAAAACTTAATTTTTCTCAGCAATGCGGAAACATATGAACATGGGACCAACACAGATGCCTTCAGCGGCCAAGTGCACATGTAACAGGTCAGCCAGTGTCATAGGTACAAATCTGCTGACAGATGGCCTGAGAACCAAATGTAGAGGAAGCCTAGCTTGGCATATCTCTCTTCATATACAAGTTAGATTGTTATTAATAATATCTCATGATGAATTGCTAATTTATCAGGGCTCATGTCCTAGGCAACTAAGGTACAGTGGCTGTTCACAGACCATATGTAAGCTGTACATTGAGCAGCAGAGGGATGCTTTACTATCCATAGGGAGCAATTAAAAATACAAGACCTCCTCTAGAGAAATAACCAGCACATCATCCCTATTAGCTTTATGGATATTGCTATATTTCCTAATTCAGATGCCTCTGCTGAATAGTCTTCAACGAAGACAGCTGACTGTGCACTGGTGTCAGCATGATTGCACCAGAAATGTTGAGATATATGCAGAGATCCATCACAGCTCTGCAGGGAGGATTGTTTGAGCCTGCCATGCAAATGTTGGTTTTCCAAACCAGCTTAGAGCTATTTTTTACTGAGCAAACTATCGGATTCAAAATAAGCACAGTCGCTTAGGGATGGAAACGGCACGTCATGAGGCTCTGCTTCCACTTATGCATATGAAAGAGTCTTCTTAGTAGGACACAACAATTCCATCTGGTCCACCTTTGCATACACAAGTTCTACAGTATTGTTTTTCACAGTAAGGCCGAGTTCACACGAACGTGTGTGACCCGTGCCTGTGCTGCGGCCCGCAAATAGCGGGCCGCAATGCACGATCGCCGGCCGTAGGTCTGCCGCATCGGATCGCGGACCCATTAAAGTGAATCCGGCCGTTCCGCTAAAAGATAGGACTTGTTCTATCTTTTTGCGGAAACGGAAGTACGGCACTCCGTAGTGCTTCCGAGGGGTCCCGTGCGGCCGTTCCGCAATTCCGGATTTGCGGACCCATTGAAGTGAATGGGTCCGCATCCGTGATGCAGAATTCACACGGAACTGTGGCCGTGTATTGCGGCCCGCGATTTTCGGGCCGCAATACGGCCACGGATCACACACGTTCGTGTGAACTTAGCCTAAGGATATGACCACACTGTCAGGTTTCTGGATGCAGTTTTGAAAGCCAAAACCAGGAGTGAATCTAAAAAAGAGAAGAAGTCGTATCTGTCCTTAATACTTTATCTTCCTTTTATGATCCACTCCTGATTTTTGGCTTTCAAAACTGCATCCAGAAACCTGACGGTGTGACTGTGCCCTAATAAAAAGTCTAATTGTCATCCCATTTTATTTAACCATTACTAAAATCAGGATGTTTCATCAGAAGGTCAGCAATGTTACTGTATTTTTTGAGTTTGCTACATCTGTAACCATCTATCTATTAAAATGACTAATGGTATTTCCCAAATATACACTGCGTGCAGAATTATTAGGCAAATGAGTATTTTGACCACATCATCCTCTTTATGCATGTTGTCTTACTCCAAGCTGTATAGGTTCGAAAGCCTACTACCAATTAAGCATATTAGGTGATGTGCATCTCTGTAATGAGAAGGGGTGTGGTCTAATGACATCAACACCCTATATTAGGTGTGCATAATTATTAGGCAACTTCCTTTCCTTTGGCAAAATGGGTCAAAAGAAGGACTTGACAGGCTCAGAAAAGTCAAAAATAGTGAGATATCTTGCAGAGGGATGCAGCACTCTTAAAATTGCAAAGCTTCTGAAGCGTGATCATCGAACAATCAAGCGTTTCATTCAAAATAGTCAACAGGGTCGCAAGAAGCGTGTGGAAAAACCAAGGCGCAAAATAACTGCCCATGAACTGAGAAAAGTCAAGCGTGCAGCTGCCAAGATGCCACTTGCCACCAGTTTGGCCATATTTCAGAGCTGCAACATCACTGGAGTGCCCAAAAGCACAAGGTGTGCAATACTCACAGACATGGCCAAGGTAAGAAAGGCTGAAAGACGACCACCACTGAACAAGACACACAAGCTGAAACGTCAAGACTGGGCCAAGAAATATCTCAAGACTGATTTTTCTAAGGTTTTATGGACTGATGAAATGAGAGTGAGTCTTGATGGGCCAGATGGATGGGCCCGTGGCTGGATTGGTAAAGGGCAGAGAGCTCCAGTCCGACTCAGACGCCAGCAAGGTGGAGGTGGAGTACTGGTTTGGGCTGGTATCATCAAAGATGAGCTTGTGGGGCCTTTTCGGGTTGAGGATGGAGTCAAGCTCAACTCCCAGTCCTACTGCCAGTTTCTGGAAGACACCTTCTTCAAGCAGTGGTACAGGAAGAAGTCGGCATCCTTCAAGAAAAACATGATTTTCATGCAGGACAATGCTCCATCACACGCGTCCAAGTACTCCACAGCGTGGCTGGCAAGAAAGGGTATAAAAGAAGAAAATCTAATGACATGGCCTCCTTGTTCACCTGATCTGAACCCCATTGAGAACCTGTGGTCCATCATCAAATGTGAGATTTACAAGGAGGGAAAACAGTACACCTCTCTGAACAGTGTCTGGGAGGCTGTGGTTGCTGCTGCACGCAATGTTGATGGTGAACAGATCAAAACACTGACAGAATCCATGGATGGCAGGCTTTTGAGTGTCCTTACAAAGAAAGGTGGCTATATTGGTCACTGATTTGTTTTTGTTTTGTTTTTGAATGTCAGAAATGTATATTTGTGAATGTTGAGATGTTATATTGGTTTCACTGGTAAAAATAAATAATTGAAATGGGTATATATTTGTTTTTTGTTAAGTTGCCTAATAATTATGCACAGTAATAGTCACCTGCACACACAGATATCCCCCTAAAATAGCTAAAACTAAAAACAAACTAAAAACTACTTCCAAAAATATTCAGCTTTGATATTAATGAGTTTTTTGGGTTCATTGAGAACATGGTTGTTGTTCAATAATAAAATTAATCCTCAAAAATACAACTTGCCTAATAATTCTGCACTCCCTGTATAGCCTTGAAGGAGTTCTCCAGACTACAAATTTTAATGACCTATCTCAATATTAGATTGGAAGGGGTTCAGAGATCCAACAGTTTTGGGCGGCCACAGCAACGGAAACTATATAGTGTATGGAGCTGGAGGCGAACACAGTGTAGCGGCCAGGATTCTGCAGCTAGGCTCCCAATCAAGTGAATACGAATAGAGCGGCACATTTATTAAGACTGGCATTTTAGACCTCGGTCTTAATAAGGAGGTGCTGTAAGATACCTCTTCATGTAAGACAGCTTCCTATTTTTTAAAACAGGCATAAAAAATGGTAAATGAGATGGGCCTGCCGGCCTGTCCCCTTCCCCGCCCATGCCATGCCCACAATTTTAGACCTGGCGTGAGCGGGGAGAAGTCGCAGATTCTGGCGCAACTAACCGCTGCGCTGCAATCTGCTCCTGACGTATGCCCAATTTAGGCGTATTTAAGATTAATCAAAGACCCTCTGAGTTTCAGTACACTGGAGCTGGAAACTACACAGTGTACAGAGCATTCTGCTTCAGCTCCATAAACTGTTAGTTTCGGGCGCAGCGGCCTCTGAAAACAGCTTATCAATCACTGATCTGATACTGATGACTTATCCTGAGGATAGGTTATCAATATCTGTAGCCCCTCAAACCCCTTTAAACTTGCTACACCCATAAATTCAAAGAGGTCTGCACCCGGTGACAACTCAATCTCCATGAGCCCCTCAAACCCAGCATCTGCCAGGTTTTCCTGGTCCTGACATGACCAAGCCTAATTATAAAAAAAAAGATTACGGAGACAAACATCCTTTCATCACAATTTTAACTTGTGGTTTAGCAAAAATGTGTGGGGGGGGGGGGGAGGCGGGTTTGGTCCCCCCCCTTCCCATATGGCTAGACCTTTAAAGGAAGGATTATTTACCTGCTTCCCATAGCCGGCTCCCTCTCCTTCTCTTCTAGGCTCACTTGAGCCAATGTTTGGCTGCGGCGGAGACTAGATCCCCTTGTGTCATGTGACAATTTGCCATGACATAAGGGGAGCCGCAGGTCACAGCCGGTGATTGGCTGCAGCAATGTCAAACTGGATGTGGACATAAAGGGAGCCCACCAGAGCATCATAGGCCTGGAGGAGAAAGAGTCAACACCTGGAGGCAGGAAGGTAATCTTTCCTTTACAGGTCCAGTGAAATGGGGGGGGGGAGGGGGGGTTGACAAACCACTACCCCTATTCTTTCACAAACTCTTTAAGCTTCTAATAAAAGTAAAAATAAATATTTGATACTCACAATTTGATGATTGTGTGGGAGGAAAACAAGACCGTGTAATGGCCAAGATAATAAAGATGACAACAGGCCAGATGATGAGGACCATAGACCACACCTAAAATACAAAGGAATAAAGACATTTAGTACAACGTCTGTACAAAGTGATAATGCACTGAATACAATACAACCATATTAAAATGCACACAAAGAACACCGACTGGATGTTTGCTTGGATGTCATAGGCTGATAATAAGAAAGAAATTGCTCACCATTTGTGATCTGTTACAATACACTGATGTGCATGTCTTCAGTGAAATCATATTGTAAAAGTTTTGTACAGGTGTCAGGATTTGCAACATTTTGACACCCCAAAAGCGCCGAAATTCCCCCCCCCCCTATGCTTATACCACATATCAGATACTTACTTCACAGCTGCATTTTGTGCCAAAATTCTGCTGCACTTTTGGCACATAGTGTCACCAATTTCCCATCAACTTTCCTATTGAAGCCATTGCTATTTATTGTTAAACTACATCCGCTTGCCGAGCAAGGTGCAAAAAGTGCCTGAAACATTTTGTAAATGTGGGTCACCAAAATTCTCTTGCATTTTTACTACTAATTCAACCCCATATAGACCACCAATTTTTGATCAGAGGGGTCTAACACCCCACCAGGGGTGTAGCTAAAGGATCATGGGCCCTGATGTAAGAGTTCAGCTTGGGCCCCTTTCCTTCAGTGTTTTGCAGCAAGGGACAGGAGAGCACATAGCCTTTCTGCTGCCTGAGGCAAAAATTTAAAGAGCCCCCCTCCATGCCAAATTCTTGACCTAACCCCTTCCCTCCAGCCAGAGGACTAACTTGATTATTCTTGGCCCCAGTACAAAATCTATAACAGAGCCCTCCCAGCATGCACTTTCTATAATACCGATATCTTCCTATGTGGCACAAGGGTCTTTCAGCCCCTCAGGCCCCGGTAGAAACGTCTACCTCTGCTCCCCCTATAGATACAACCCTGCCCCCACCGATTAGCTGTTCTATAGTAGTTCCGATGGTGAAAGTAGGCTCCTGAAAAAAACATCTCTCCATCCATTGTATAGCGGGCTTGTTACTACAGAAATGACCAAATTTAAGTGAAAGTGGGTCAGTGTTGGAACTACTGCAGAGCAGCTTGGGGTGCGGGATGTTGGAATCAGCCATTCAGATAATGATCAATATAAAAGTACTGAAAACCCCTATAAAAATGTTGTTTTCACAAACCACTGGGAAAAATTTTACATGACGTTCTCTCTGGAATATCAGATACCAACATTTCCTTGTTGCCCTCTGTAGGCAAAATAAGTCTTAACCCAAACATCACATATAATATTTAATATTGCTGAGGTGTTAACATTCCATAGAACATAAAACCGCTATACTTAGCTTGCATAGAAATTCACCCACTAAACCAGGGGTCAGCAACCTCCGGCACTCCAGGTGTTGTGAAACTTCATCTCCCCTCATGCACACTTGCTTGGCTGCTTTCTAAACTCCCACACAAGTGGAAAGAGCATGCTGGGAGTTATAGTTTCACAACAGCTGGAGTGACGAAGGTTGCTGATCCCTGCACTAAACCGTGAACCGGTCTGGAATGTCAGTCTTTGGTTTGAACAGTTGAAGTTTCTGTTATTACAATATGCAAAGAAGAATAGAAGGAAGGAATTTCAGTACTTTAAATGCGTCATAGTGAGTGAAAATCGCAACCAAAAATGTGGTTAAAAGCTATATATAGTTTATGGATTGACAGCCTGACAGGTTATTGTTTGGTAGTCTGCAGGGCTTCACATTCCATACAGGCAAACTAGACATATGCTCGGGCAGCAGTACAACACATTGCCCACCTCATCTCCCATTGATTTAAATGAAAGGGAGCAGCCCTGCCGTAACCATCTCCATCCAACACCACAAAGGATGGAGCTACTGCAGGACAGCTGATCGGTGGGTGTGCGGGGTGTCAGACACCCTGAGGGGTGGCCATCACTTGTAAAGAGGTGGACAACCCCTTTAAAGTCTAATGCCACAGTATCATGGGCATTCCTCCTCTCGTATACTGGTATCACTGTTTGCTTCCTGCAATTGGTAACATGATGGAAGAGAACAGCCATCGTGGCCACCTCTTATACAGTACTGTGCAGACGTTTTAGTCAAGTGTGGAAAAATTGCTGCAGATTAAGAATGCTTTCAAAAATAGACGTGTTGTGTCACTTCAGCAAATGGCATTCATCATGTAGAGAAAGTTACTATGTGGCACTTACTAATGGATTGTGATTCTCCATATTGCTTCCTTTGCTGGCTTGATTCATTTTTCCATCGTATTATACATTGCTCATATCCAGGGGTTACGACCACTTCTGCAGAGCAGATATTATGTGGGTGGGACAGGTGTTGCTGCGCATGCGTGCCTATGTGCACTCCCACAATCTTGGGCACCAGAGAGGCCGTCACTTTTTCCTATAGTATACAAGCATGGCCACCGCTACTGGATTGCAAGGTGGTTGTAACCCAATATTTTTGTTAATTTGCGATAAATAGAGCAGTCACTCCTCCCTGCAATGCGATTCATCCACCTCTGTGAAATGCTGTCCCGCGCCTGTGCATCAGAAACACTCCTGTGGCTGTGGTCATCAGCTTCACAGCTTGTAATTGCAGGGAGGCTCATCCACGTCGTGGCCTGCTATTGACCAACCACCCCATCCCCTGTCGACCGGATGTTTTGATCTGCACAATGGGGAGATACAGCAGCGGCCTGGCGGGGATCAAAGCCACACGGGTGCCTGGGAGTGTGGTAAGTAGAACCTATATTAGGGGCCCAGGTGGGGGGGCATTATAGGAGTTGGATAACCCCTTTAAATATAGGTTAGTATTTTCTCCTTTTTGATTATCGCTACTTGATAAATGAGGAGTCACGCCAGTTTGCTATCCCTGCCCACTTTTTAATAATGATAAGAATTCTGCTGTGATTCATTCTTTCAAGACTAAAAACGGGTGTAAATACTTATTATACATGGCGCAAATCAATTCATTGTTATTTTTGGTGCATTTTGCACCATTTTTCTGGCACAAAGCATTAGTAAATGTCCCCCATTGTTTCCTGCTGAAGATAGTTCTCAATGACATTGGCTGCACGTTTCAGGCCGTTGTCCTGCTGCTGAATACATCAGATGCCTGTCTAATGTTACTGCATGATGGATAAGTATCTGCCTGGGTTTTCTAGCATTGAGGACAAACATAGAAACATAGAAACATAGAATGTGTCGGCAGATAAGAACCATTTGGCCCATCTAGTCTGCCCAATATATCTGAATCCTATGAATAGTCCCTGGCCCTATCTTATATGAAGGATAGCCTTATGCCTATCCCATGCATGCTTAAACTCCTTCACTGTATTTGCAGCTACCACTTCTGCAGGAAGGCTATTCCATGCATCCACTACTCTCTCAGTAAAGTAATACTTCCTTATATTACTTTTAAACCTTTGCCCCTCTAATTTAAAACTGTGTCCTCTTGTGGTAGTTTTTCTTCTTTTAAATATGCTCTCTTCCTTTACCGAGTTGATTTCCTTTATGTATTTAAAAGTTTCTATCATATCCCCTCTGTCTCTTCTTTCTTCCAAGCTATACATATTAAGGTCCTTTAACCTTTCCTGGTAAGTTTTATCCTGCAATCCATGTACTAGTTTAGTAGCTCTTCTCTGAACTCTCTCTAGAGTATCTATATCCTTCTGGAGATATGGCCTCCAGTACTGCGCACAATACTCCAAGTGAGGTCTCACCAGTGTTCTGTACAGCGGCATAAGCACTTCACTCTTTCTACTGCTTATACCTCTCCCTATACATCCAAGCATTCTGCTGGCATTTCGTGCTGCTCTATTACATTATCTTCCCACCTTTAAGTCTTCTGAAATAATTACTCCTAAATACCTTTCCTCAGATACTGAGGTCAGGACTGTGTCAAATATTCTATATTCTGCCCTTGGGTTTTTACACCCCAGGTGCATTATCTTGCACTTATCCACATTAAATTTCAGTTTCCAGAGTTCTGACCATTCTTCTAGTTTTCCTAAATCCTTTTCCATTTGGCGTTTCCCTCCAGGAACATCAACCCTGTTACATATCTTTGTGTCATCAGCAAAAAGACAAACCTTACCATCGAGGCCTTTTGCAATATCACTTATGAAGATATTAAACAAAATCGGTCCCAGTACAGATCCCTGTGGAACCCCACTGGTAACATGACCTTGTTTTGAATGTTCTCCATTGACTACAACCCTCTGTTGTCTGTCACTCAGCCACTGCCTAATCCACTCAACAATATGGGAGTCCATGCTCAATGACTGCAGTTTATTGATAAGTCTTCTATGTGGGACAGTGTCAAAAGCCTTACTAAAATCTAGATATGCGATGTCTACTGCACCTCCACCGTCTATTATTTTAGTCACCCAGTCAAAAAAATCTATAAGATTTGTTTGACATGATCTCCCTGAAGTAAACCCATGTTGTTTTTCATCTTGCAATCCATGGGATTTTAGATGTTCCACAATCCTATCCTTTAATAGGGTTTCCATTAATTTGCCTACTATTGATGTCAGACTCACTGGTCTATAGTTGCTCGATTCCTCCCTACTACCTTTCTTGTGAATGGGCACGACATTTGCCAATTTCCAATCTTCCGGGACGACTCCTGTTACTAATGATTGGTTAAATAAATCTGTTAACGGTTTTGCCAGCTCACCACTAAGCTCTTTTAATAATTTTGGGTGTATCTCATAAGGCCCCTGTGACTTATTTGTCTTCACTTTAGACAGCAAACTTAGAACATCTTCCTCTGTAAAGACACATGCATCAAACGATTTATTAGTCATCCTTTCTAGTGGAGGTCCTTCTCCTTTTTCTTTTGTAAAAACTGAACAGAAGTATTCATTAAGGCAGTCGGCTAGCCCTTTATTCTCTTCTACATACCTTCCGTCCTTTGTTTTTAATTTAGTTATTCCTTGTTTTAATTTCCTTTTTTCATTTATATATCTGAAGAATGTCTTATCCCCTTTTTTCATAGACTGAGCTAGTTTTTCTTCTGCCTGCGCTTTAGAAGTTCTTATAACTTGCTTGGCCTCTTTCTGCCTAATCTTGTAGATTTCCTTATCTTCATTGCTCTGGTTTTTTTTATAATTACAAAATGCTAGCTTTTTATTTTTAATGATTTGGGCCACTTCTACTGAGTACCACAGTGGTCTCTTCCTTTTTTTGCTTTTACTGACAAGTCTAATGCAATTTTCTGTTGCCTTCAATAATGCACATTTTAAGTAGTCCCATTTCTCCTGGACTCCATGTAATCCGTTCCAGTCTGATAAGGACTCGAACAGATGCCATTGAGATGCTAAATACACCAAATAAGAACACCCATTCCAGGTGACAAGCATATCATTGTAAATTGCATCACTGGTGAGTGAAAACAGTAATTATCCTCCCTAAATATATTATATTATTGTTATAACAAGTTGTATTGTTACATAAAATATGGATGGATGTACTGAGAAGCAAAGGGGATAGGGCTGAATAACAAAATCATATAAATGCTCTAAACCGAAAAAGCTTCATTAAGACCTGTAGGGCTAATAGAATCTAATCTGTAAATCGAATGTGTTTCAGCTTGTAAACGAATCCAGCCCAAATTACCACTTCTTCGGCACCACCACCGATCAGCTCTCCTGTGAGCACTGCATTCTCTTCACTGCTTATCTGCTCACCATGAGCATTATAATTACCTCTGGATGGATCACTGGTGTCTAATTAGTGGGGGTCTAACATCCCAGACCCCCCACGATCATATGTTTAAGAAGGCGCCAGCAGTAGCGTTGTCTTCTCTCTACTCACCAAGCACAGTGCCGTACATTGTAGACTTTAATGAGTCTAGGCCATGTGACCAATGAATGTGATGTCATACGGCCTAGTTAAAGCTGGAGAAGGCCAACGTGCTACTGTGAGTGCCACTGATCGGTGGGGATCTCAGGTGTCGGACCCCCACCCATCAGATACTGATGACATATCAAGAGGATAGATAGGTCATCAGTATTAAAGTCTCGCAAAACTCCTTTAAAGTTGTTTTATGGTTCTTTTAAATAGATGTTCTATCCTTACCATAAGTCATCAATATTAGATTGGTGGGGGTTCAGCTTTTGGCATCCCCTAACTTCCCTAATTAGATGTTTGAAGGGGGATACCAGGGGGTCTGTTCAGACTTCCAGTAACATTTCCGTTTTTCTGCACAAAGAAGCAGAAAAATGAAATTATGGAGTGATGGATATGTCCTGTGGGGGACACCAACGGGACTACATTGACTTATATTGGGTTCGATAAGTTTCCATCATGGTGTCCTTCATTTCAGTGGGAAAACTAGCAAAGCATGTTACGCTATATTTCCAATTACACATAATAGAATTTCCGAAGGAGGCTTCAAATGAAAGCTTCTACAGAAATATGAACAAAGCCTATTTTAAGCATAATGAAATGGGTGTAAGCAAGAATTGTCAATGATAATCCCACTTGTCATTGTCAATGAGACAAAGATGCAATATCAGATACAGCCTATGGACGTAGTATGTTAATTATACCCGAGCTATTATGTAAAGAAATATAGGCAGTGCCCAAACCTAACCCTGAGGATATGTTCATATGTAGTGGATATACTGTGGGTTTCCCTCTACGGATTTCCATGTGGAAGATCTGCAGCAACTTACAGTACCAGCAAAGTGGAGGAAATCTGCACACTGATACATCAGAAATCTGCATCAGTGTGGTCATACCCAGTAGAACCTGCCTAATAATTTAAGAAGTGTGGGATGAGTCTCAGATGGCACAAGCTGAGTACAACATATTAGGCACTGAAATACTTTTATTACTTTGTACGATCTTCTATGCATTAATTTCTACAAAACATCTGTGCTGTCAAAATGCTCATTCCACCCCTTAACATCTTGAGGTGTATAATTTCCAAAATGGTTTTACTTCTCAGGGTTTCATTTATTTTTTCACCCCAGAGTCTCTACAATTGTCGGCACAAGCTGCGTAAATCACCACATTGGACCTCAAATGCACATGGTGCTCTTTTATTCCTGAGCCATGGGGTAAAACATTAGGGTCACTCGTAGGGTGTTTATAAAACCAGGAAACACAGTATAATAATAAGAGGGCTGACTTTTCACACTGGCTCACAATAGGCACAATATATTGAGAAAATAACCAAACCCCCCAAAAATCAAAAAAGACCCTTAAAAACACTATTTATTATAATCGTTTAAAAATTAGACCAGGTAAGTCTCACTGCTAGCTATCGCAGCCCTGGTCAGTAGGTAAGTGCATAGTGAAAATAAAAAGATACTGAAAAAATCTTACAATAGATGAAAAGAAAACCAAAAATTATGGATAGTAAAGGAGAGGAAGGGGGTGGGAGGAATAGTGAGGCTTTTCAGCGGAATGATTTTCCCTACAGAGAACCTATCCTCACCCTCAGCCCGGAGACAACCCCTTATGGTGGAGCCTCTCCGTCCGCGTACCTATCCTAGTTCGCCCTGATAGGCCCTAGTTAATAAAATTACTCCCTATTATCCCGACGCGTTTCCCCCAAATCGGGTTCATCAGGGGGTACATATAAGAGAGAAAAAAGGGGATAAAATTACAATACTCAAAAAGGATAAATCATGATAGACAAAGAAAAGAAATGGAGACTGGCTTATTAAGCATTTCCGGCGGGTGGAAAGCATCGACGTCCGACCACTTCCGGGTAAGTGGAACGCAGACATTCCTTGCGGGCTAGTGGAGCGCAGTGCTGCAAATCCGTGGAACGCATACACTGCCTCCACAGCCAGATAACGGAGCGCTGTTCAGGAGGCACCGAGGCGGAGAACGCAAGTGCACAAACACTTGCAAATTTGTTATAGTAAGGTGTGCAACCCTCTGATTACTAAATAGGGGGGCCCAAATGCCACAAATCCTTCATATTAACACCCCAGATCGAGGACTTAAAAGCACCACCTTCTATTTACTATGCTTTCTATAAAATAATCAGCGCCTCCTCTCATATAAATAAATCCCTGACATATAGTATATATATATAATACACCTAACTTGATAAAGTTAAGGCATAGATGATGACTCCAATAATAGGATAGTTTATTAATCGCTCCAATAAAGACTCTTATGTCTCATAGATACAAGCAGGGATATTTTTGCCCAGAAATGGGTGACTCCATCCAGTACCTCCATATATCTGCAGAACATTTCTCATGTATCACCTTAACAAAATACAACTAACCTACTGAGGACCCACATTATATGTATAAGGATCCCACAAAAAAGCAAAAATCAATTATCTACATGGCATAATGAATACCTACGTGATCTTTTTATTTTGGATGCTTCTTGCATCACTGGCTAATTAGATACTTACAATTACTGAAAGCTGAAACATATATTCTGAAAAAGAAACAAGGAAAAATAATACAAATACTAACAACCAAAGGTCAGTCTCTCATTTAACCCCGTCGTGGACTGCGATCTAAATCTATAAATCCACTTGGATTTTCTCTGAAGGATTTTTTTTGTCCCAGTCCCATTTTCTTGGCGATGGGGGAATTACTTCCAACACTGGAAATTTGAGGATATTATTTTTATGGACATTATTGATATGTTCATATATCCTTCTTCCCAACTCCCTTATTGTCTTTCCAACATAATCTTTTGGACAGGAAGATTGACAGATATAGACTACACCTCTACTCAGTTTATGAAGTCACGTATTGCAAAAGTACAATTTGTTGCAGAGCAAGTAATTGTTTTTGATACACATATAAACTCACATGCTTTGCATGCCATGCAGCTAAACATCCCCCTTGGTCTACGGCTCAGCCATGTACCGGTCCCACCCAGGGCCACATAATGGCTATGTACCAGACAATCTCGTAGGAGAAGACAGCATTCGACAGATCAGGGTCCATTAAGAGAATGGGCCAATATTTGTTCAAGATTGTTTTGATCTCCACATTCTAGTGATCTTTTAGGGGTGAGAAGTACAGTCCTGTCCTGTGTCATGGCATGTTTAAAGGCATCCCGCAGTGTTTTTGTGGATAGTCCCTATTCACAAATCTCTTATAGAGCTTTCTAGACTCAAGGTGAAATTCCTCGGAATCTGAGCAATTCCTCCGAACTCACAGGTATTGCCCCCTTGGAATGCCTCTTTTTAAGGCCAGGGGATGGTAGCTATCCCAGTGCAGGATAGTGTTTGTCGCCGTTGACTTCCTGAATATTGTAGATGTCAGTTTATCTCCTTGCTTACATACTTTCACATCAAGGAATCTGATACATTTATTTTGAATCTCATAGGCAAATTTGAGACCAACCTCATTAACATTCAGGATATCAACCATGTCGACAAACCCGTCCCTACTTCCATTCATCGATATATCTTGTCCAAAATGATATCTTTTCACTCCACCAAGCGTCTTGATCAGGAAACACAATAGTGTCCTCCCACCAGCCCAGGAAGAGATTGGCATAAGTGGGTGCACAAGGGCTGCCCATTGCCATCCCCCTGAGCTGGTGGAAGAAACGTCTGTCAAATAGAAAAAAATTATGGGTGAGAGTGAACTCCAAAAGTCTAAGTACAGTGTGTGCCCCTGGTACTTTGTACAAAAAAAGACCGCGAAGCTCAAATGCTTTCCATCGGAGCGTGGATGAATAAGGTAGGTGGATGGTATCTTTAGATGCACTCGATCACTGGTTTTAAGGTTCCCTTCACATTCAGATTTCTCACCTCCTGGATGTTAAATTAGAGGACTGAATATAGTGAGGTACCGCAACAATTCATTAAACAATTGGTTTTATTACTTGAGGAGAGGAATAGAAATAAAGTTGCGGCACTCACCGAAATGTATCAAAGGTGTCTTTTATTGTGGCTTCCTCAACAGGTAGCAGAAAGGATCCGGGGCGGACACATAGTTGCAAGCAGCGACGGCCGTTTCGCGCGCTAAGACGCGCTTCCTCAGGCCACTGAGTTTTTATTATACTCAGATAGATAAAAAGTCTCATGCATATAAAAGTATAAAATGATGCTCAGAATCGCATGCCCGACACGGGTTTCGCCTTCGCTTGCTTCGTCAGGGGCTGCTCTGAATGCACTTATTCTCCCCACCCTTTTATATTCAGGTGAGTACTAATTAAATAGACCATTTAAACAATCCCAAAAGTGCAACTCCAAAAAACTCCATAAAATCGGCAATACAAACAAGTCTTCTATAAAATCATCCTCAATCAACACATTTTCTAATAAGGCAAACCCCTTCAGACATATCTTGATATTAGCTTGCAATACGGATATATCCGCATTTCTCTTCTCCAGCATTATTCACATGAAAAGCACACATACTTTACAACCATGTTGATGGAACCGTAGTTGTTTTGGGTATCTTTCATCACCCTTTCAGGCATGTCTTGATATCAAATTCTATATTTAACCCATCGGGTTGCAGTGTACCCAGACAGTAAATCCATTCGACCTCCTTTTTATGAATTTTTTTAATCAGATCCTCCCCTCTCCAATTCATTTGAACCCTTTCCAACCCCACAAACTTTAACCCCTGTGGGTTTTTATTATGTGCTTTCTTGAAGTGAGCTGAAACACTATATGTGTCAACTCCTTTTTTGATGTTTCTTAAATCTCCTGTAAGCGAGCTTTCAACTTCCAAAAAGTCCGTCCAACAAACTGGAGGCCACATGGGCACTCCAGCATGTAGATGACCCCCATACTTTCACAAGTTAATTCTCCTTGCACAGTGTAGGTTACTCCCTTGCTGTTTGAGGTCACCTCTTCAGTTCTAATTTGTCTGTTTTCTCTTGTGCGCACCTTGCAAACCGCACAGAAACCGCACCAAGTGAATCAATGGTTTTTACTTTTTTATTGATGTATAGGCAGCTGTGAGCCAATTTGTCTTTAATATTTGGTGCTTTCTTATATATTACAGTTGGCTTATCTGGAATTAACCCTCCAAGAACCGGGTCGTTCTTTAAAACCGCCCAGTTTTTTCTCACTGCATTTTTTATCAAGCCAGCACTATCACTAAACTGAGTGATAAACGCTAGCCTCATTTTCTCATTATTTTTCTTGGAGGTAACGTTGTCATCTTCCTCTTCTTTTATCTTTTGTCTACTTTCTTTTGCAACTGCATCTTTACACTCTCTCAAGCAACTTTCTTTATAGCCTTTTTCAAAAAATCTCTTCTCAATCAGTTCACTTTTTTTTATAGTAGTCATCAATTTTTGTACAATTACGATGTACTCTTTTAAACTGACTTTTAGGAATATTGGTCAGCCAAGGTTTATAATGGCAACTCGTGGTCTTAATATAGGTGTTAACATCTGTGGGCTTAAAATAGGTAGTGGTCTTAAAACTACCCCCCTCTAGGGAGATCGTGAGGTCTAAGAAGTCATCAACAGAGGTTGCACTTACATTACTGGTAAACTGGAGATTCCAGCTGTTGTCATTTAAATAAAGCAGAAAGTTTCCCAAATCATGTGCATTTCCTCTCCATACAAGCAAGCAGTCGTCTATATATCTTTTCCATGACAATAGGCCATCCTCTGTTGTATTTTTCTGTATTTTAGGGGCAATAAAGTACTCCTCCCATATGGCCATATACAGGTTGGCGAAACTGGGGGCGAATTTCGCCCCCATCACCGACCCGGTGCATTGTAAGTAATAGCTGCCGTCAAACCAAAAATAATTATGCATTAAACAGAACTTCAAACACTGTATTAAAAACTTCCTTTGCTCCTCTGACATTTCCACATCTTTTTCCAGCACACAATCTACTGCAGCAATCCCTTTTTCAATTGGGATTACTGTATACAATGATGTCACATCGACAGTTGCCAAAAGAATGTCACCTTCTAAAAACCCAAAACTTTCCAGGTGCTTAATAGTGTCCCCTGTATCTTTCAAGTACGATGGGACCCTTGCCACATATTTTTGTAAATAGAAGTCAATATATTCTGATACACGATTGGTGAGGGAATTGATACCGGAGACAATCGGTCTTCCGGGGGGATTTGTAATACTTTTATGAATTTTTGGGAGGTAGTATATAACGGGAATAACTGCATATTTAATATTCAAATATTCATGTTCTTTTTTATTTAAAATTCCTTTTTCTTTTCCCTCACTTAAAAGCACGCTTAGATCCCTCTTAAAGTCAGCGGTCTTGTCTTTTTTCAATTTTTTATATGTTCCCTCATCCTGTAGCATACTTTGCATTGTCTCCTCATACTTTTCTTTGTCCAAAATAACAATCCCCCCCCCCCCCATTTATCTGCTGGTTTTACAACAATTTTTTTTATTGGCTTCTAAAGACTTTAAACCCTGTTTTTCCCCATAGGTAAGATTAATATATTTTGGTTTTGTATCAATTTTTTGTTCCAGCCTTACAGTGCGTGCCCCTGGTACGTAGATAGTAGGCCACTGCTAGTAATCCTTTCTCATGTGGGATTGCACTATAAAGTGATTCAACGTCAATGCTGGCAAGTAGACAAGAGGGGTCGATGTTCAAGGTGTCTATTTTATTTAAAAAATCCATAGTATCTCTCGTATATGAAGGGAGGGAAAGAACAAACTGTCTTAAAACCCGGTCTATATAAATTCCACAGTTTTGTATCAATGAATTGACACCCGATACTATAGGACTCTAGCACAATATATTGATCTGCTATGCATTAATTTTTGCAAAACACCTGTAGCGTCTATAACATCTCTATCTATCTAATATCTATATCTATATTTCTATTTCTATATTTCTATTTCTATATTTCTAATATGTATCTATCTAATGTCTATCTATCTATCTATCTCTATATTTTCTCTCTGTATCTACCTATCTCATCTCTGTCTATCTATCTATTTTTTCTCTGTAGCTATCTATCTATCTATCTATCTATCTTCTAATATCTATTTTCTCTCTGTATCTATCTATATCATCTCTATTTATCTAATATCTATCTATCTATCTAAAATTCAGATTTGGATGCAACAACATTTTTTACAAATAGTCATTTAGATGAAAGTGATGAATAAAATACTTTTTTTTATATAACTATTAAATGAACTTACAAAACTCATTAAACAAAATCCGTAACTAATGGCCTTATTGACTAAAACCTGATTATTTTCTCATTAACTAATTCAACATATACCAATGCAATTTTACAACTTCATCTTCAGTAATAGGAGAGGGCACTTACCGGCTGCCTGTAGACACCTAACCAGTTTTTCCATAGTAGCACCTTCAATTGATGTAGAAATGAAGCCATTATTCCCCCAAGTTAATTTAAAATACAAAGTTATAAATAAATTGCGATAAAAGAAAATTGCTAAAAATTGAAGTCTTGCTGCAGCTTCTCATGCTGACTTTACATGGTAGATTGCACTGAAGACGATTCCAGATGAAAGCAGTCTCTGAGGCCCTGATTGACTGGTTGTGTGAGACTGGGAAATTTCGTTGCTAACCAGCCTTACTTGTTTTGAAAGAGAAGCAGAGATGCTACTGATTCTCAGCATGGCCTTAAAGCACGCACCTGCTGTCTTCCCTCCCCTAGAAATTCAATGACACACCTAGCAGTGACATGTGTCACAATGAAGCAAGCAGATAAGGGTGTGTTACTTTCTTTCTTTATAGGTACACGATAGAGAAAATGAAGTTAACAGGATTATATTACCAAGTGTCATGAACCAGTGGAGGTGAACCCACTGTGCCACAGGTCCTACCTCCTCTAAGGGGGGTAGTCTAAGTGAACCCCTCGATCTTCA
Source organism: Bufo bufo (assembly GCF_905171765.1). NCBI lineage: Eukaryota > Metazoa > Chordata > Amphibia > Anura > Bufonidae > Bufo > Bufo bufo. Next base: position 162,084,543 of record NC_053395.1, read on the forward strand.
CAGTACCCCTGATGGTGGGGATAGACTTTCCCGAGGGGAACACCAGGTCGCTACCTCTTGAGGAGGATAGGCACACGAGGCAGCTGGTCCAGAGGGACCAGGAGGTACCCGAGAAAGGTACCAGAGGTGCAGGACCGAGGGATGAGGCAGAGGCGTAGTCAGACAGGCAAAAGGTCAGGGCAGGTGGCACAGGTACAGGTTAGACAATCCGGATCGGCAACAGGAGAGTCAAGGCAAGCAGGCAGGGATCTAACAGGTAGCAGAGGAACACAGGAACACAAGCAGAAATCAGGAACCTTAGCAGGACACAAGGACCTTGACACTGAGGCATCTGGGAAGGGGGCTGAGCCACTTATATATGCACAGGGGGGCTAGGAACGGTCAGGGAGGTCACATAACCTAAACCATAAAGCCCAGGAAGTGACACACGCTGGCCCTTAAAGGGATTCTGTCACCAGGTTTCACCCCTGTCAGCTAAACATATGCTGATGTTCAGGGCCTCATCAGGATTCCTAATGTGGGCTTCTAAATGTGATCCGTAGCCTTATTTTGCTAAAAAACAGGTTTTACTAACCTGTCACTCAAAGAAATAAGGTGCCCAAGGGGATGTCAAGGGTTGCAAGGTGCCGGCCGCACCCACCGTCGTTCGTGCCCAGCGCCGCCTTTCCAGACTTCTGTACCGCCTCTTAATCCTCTGTGCCGCCTCTCGCTCTCCCTCCATCCTCCCTCCTCCTGCTGTAAGATCTCGCGCGTGCGCACAGGGCTCTGCCTGATGCGCCCGTGTGGACTTCTCAATTTGGCTTCTTAAAGCGAAGTGCGCATGCGCCGGCACTTCGCTCAACCCAGGTATGACCTGCACTCTGGCGCCAGCCTCTCAGAGCCCTGTGCGCACGCGCGAGATCTTACAGCAGGAGGAGGGAGAGCGAGAGGCGGCACAGAGGATTAGGAGGCGGTGCAGAAGTCCGGAAAGGCGGCGTTGGGCACGAACGGCGGTGGGTGCGGCCGGCACCTTGCATCCCTTGACATCCCCTTGGGCACCTTATTTCTTTGAGTGACAGGTTAGTAAAACCTGTTTTTTAGCAAAATAAGGCTACGGATCACATTTAGAAGCCCACATTAGGAATCCTGATGAGGCCCTGAACATCAGCATATGTTTAGCTGACAGGGGTGAAACCTGGTGACAGAATCCCTTTAAGGAAGTGCTGCAGGAAGCAAAGCAGCAAGCATGCTGTGGCCAGGGCTGAGAGGAGACTGTGGAGCGGATCCCAGAACAACAGTACCTACACAGACAGAGCCCAGGACTGCAGCGGTGAATGGGAAACACTGGCCGCAGCTCACCGCTGAACATGACGCCCGGGACTGCTGCGGTTAGCAGGGGAGCAGTGGCGCACAGCAGCCGCTGTTACACCAAGGTTAATAATGAAATCTGGAGGCCGAGATTTACAGAGAACAAGTGCATTGTTCAGTGTTATTCAGATCGGTATTATATTACCGCCATCACATCCTATTCCGACAGGTATATATTTTTACTTGTATCTTTTTCCTTGTTGGTTGCTTTTTAGCTTTATTACACTTCTATAGTAAATGTGGTCGGAAATCTGGATTATCATTTAATGATGAATGTAGAGGCAGCAAAATTAAATAAGCTACTTAATTTATTTGTCCCCAAGTCTCAATGTGTAAAGGGTGTTTTCATAATAATAACATATCCACAGAATGCATCCATGGGGTATCCTCAAACGGAAGGTGGAGGAGAGCAAGGTCTCTAACATTCACCAGCTCTGTGATGTCATTATTGAGGCGTGGAAGAGGATTCCAGTGGCAACCTGTGAAGCTTTAGTGAACTCCATGACCAAGAAAGTTAAAGGGGTTATCCCATCATAATGATCACTGTTAAATCTGTTACTGATTTGACAGTGATCATTTTTGTAAATATATTTGATTAACAAATTCCCACCGTTTAGGTTAAAATTCATCCCCACTTACCTCATTGTTGTCATTCCGTCTCCCCTGGTTACTGCCACCGCTCTTCTCTGGAATCCCTTTCTCCCGGCCAGGCTGCTCGCTGTCCTGAACGCGAACACGCACGCTGGCTCTGTACTATACTGGCCAGGAAGAAGTCACCATGACGCATGCGCGGCGGCGTGCGCGTTGAGTCCAGCGCGAGGCTCGGCCGGGAGAACACTTCAATCAAGATGAAGCCCGCCCCCAGCCAGAATCCAGGAAGTGAACGGCGCGCTGGCAGCAGGTAAGTATGAAAAGGCGAAGTGGGAATACCCCTTTAAGGCAGTGCTGTAAAATAATGGTGGCCACACAAAATATTGACACTTTGGGCACAATTTGGCCATTTTCAGGGGTGTGCTCACTTTTTTTGCCAGCAGTTTAGACATTAATGGCTTGGTGTTGAGTTATTTTTAGCGCACACCAAATTCACACTGTTATACAAGTTGTACACTGACTACTTTACATTGTATGAAAGTGACTTATCTCCAGTGTTGTCCCATGAAAAGATATAATAAAATATTTACAAAAATGTGAAGGGTGTACTCACTTTTGTGAGATACTGTATATACTTTTTTTTTTATTGCACTCCTTATGTAAAAACCAAGGCAACTTCATAAATTCATGACGTGTTATGTCAAATCACAAACTCAACTGTACTACATCTAACAATAAAAAAATTTGTATTTTCAGCATAATATAGCTAGGAAAGAACATGTATCCTAGTTGTCTTATTTCTCCAAATCCAAGCTTATACTTTAAAGGGGTTGTTCACCCCTTTACAAGTGATGGTCTATCCTAAGGATCTGATCGGTGGTGGTCTGACACCATGCAGCTCCACTGATCAGCTGTTCTGTGGCATTCACATCAATGTTAACAGTGCTGCCGTAACCAGCTCCTTCCACTGCACTAGAGACAGAGCTACTGCAAATTGGTGGGGGTGGGGTGTCAGACCCCCACCAGACAACCCCTTTAAGGGTGCATTCACAGAGCCATGCTTTTCTTGCCAAAACAGAAGGAGATCCCATTAGAGGAATATAGTAATTTCAGAACAGGTATGACAGCTTTCCTCTGACGTGATCCACCCCTAAAAAGGAAGTGTTAGTATTTAACAAAGACCAAAAATACAGTCTTGGTGCATGCTGCACAGTTTGTGTGATGCTGCTGCTCTTTTTCCATTAATTACAATGGAGAAAAACAGCAATGCAAACAATAAACTGCCCCCAAATAGCTGGAAAAAAAAGAATTAAAAAAAATTGCTTCCTTTTCCATTTATGCCGTTCTCAAGCATGTCAAAATAAAGCTAACTGCACACATGGATTATGCACAGAAAAAAATGCAGCATAATTCAGTACAAGCAAAGTGAGTGACATTTGACAAATCTCATCTACACTGTGCTTTATTTTCCATGCGGAAATTGACCTGCCATGTGTATTTAGAAATCTGCAGCATGTCAATTGCTTGTGCAGCTTTTTTTGTGCGGATTTCAGAGATCGGGGCAAAACTACATGAAAAACCCACAGGTAACCCATGTAGAAACGCAGAGAATTCCACATAAAAAAATCCACTTGGAATTTCTGTTTTAAAACCCACACCTGTGTGTAGGTACAGAGGGCTCATGTACTGTACATGGCAGAGCCTTACTACAGAGCCAAGCGTCCGAGCATTGTCACATTTTATAGAATTTAACTCAAATGGTCAGATGTGTCATTTCATTCATTTTTCCAATTATTTTAGACCATGCGGGCAAAAAAGAACAAAAAAAAAAATAATTATTGCAACACATACAAAAACCCCAGCCTATAGAGTCAAGTCTATATAAAGTACTGATGTTCATGTTTTCTACAGTTGACATATCTAAAGTATTTTTGTAATGTAAAAATTTTCATGGCTGAAACACAACTAAAACCTACATCCTAAGGACTCTTTCACACGTCCATGGTGACATCTGTGACAAGATGATCAATGGTTCATCCTTGACGATGTCCGTGAAGAATCGTTTTTTTGCCCTCCGTGTATAATTCATATTCTACGGACACTACTAGGCTGAAAATTTATTTCCGGAACATCATCCTGCGGTCCACATGCGGTGGGACTGCTCCCCCAATGAGAAACACGCTACAGTGTTTGGGGTCTGAGCAGTTCCCCCATATTTGCCACTATATTTCTGTGATTTTGTTTTATATGTAGTGTATGTGCCTTTACCTGGCATTCAAACACTCTCTTTTGCACCTGGTAGCTTCCATCACATGGTCTGATATGGGTGTGGCTTGCAGTCTGGCTTTGTTCACATTGCACTAGTTGTCCTGCTAGGCGGTTGTGTGGAAGCTTGGCTGTGAGCTGGATTTCATCACCTTCAGACCTTGTTCACACCATAGTTAGCGTAGTGGTAGGACCCTTGCCATGCTGAGAGACCGTGACGTGGTGCATGATGGGCTCCGATGTGTTCCTGACAGGAATATATTGGCAAAAGTCTCAGCTTTTAATATCTGCTTGTATGACTAACCAGTATAGTCAGGGGCATATCCGTTTGGTGCATTTTTTTTCCTGTGATTTATCTCCTACAAATGGGCTGTGAATAAACAGAAAAACCATGGATGGCATCTCTGTTGTGTCTGTGGTTTTAGTGGACCCGTACGTGAGCGGTCCATGGAGAACACAGCCAGCACACGTGATTCACTGACATATGAAAAAGGCCTTAGGGTGGTTTCCAGGGGCAGATTGGCCATAGACCCTACAGGGAAATTTACCAGTGGGCACTCAGGCCCTCTTGTTGGCTGCGGGCCAGGTAGATAATGATCTGATGCTCAACAGCCACAGGTGCCCTCCTGAGCTCAACGGTGGTACAGTTGAATCCTGTGGTTGGGGAAGCAGTATTTTGTGCTGCCCTGTGGTATTTGGTTCTGCTGGGGTGGTATTCTGTGATGCACTACAGTATTGCAGGCCCTTTGTTTTGTCCAGTCTTCTGTCAATTTGGACCCACCTACAACATGGGGCAACTTTTAGTGTTTTTTTCCAGGGCCACATTTTCACACATTTTTAAGAGATATGCAGCATTTTTTTCATGCCATTTTTCATTTGGGTAAAAAAAAAAGCTTGGGCCAGGGGTTTGCTGTTTTTTGTGATGTTCTTTTGTTACATTTGAGCATTTTACACAAACGTGTATTTTAACACAGCGTGCTTTAGCTATGGCATTACTGTATTTTGGCCATTTTTATAAAATTCTCTATAGGAAAACAAAAGCATAAAAAAAAGCATGTGTGACAAAAAAAAAAAAAAAGTGACACCAAAAAAAAGCCACTAAAAATACAGGAAATTCATGGTATTTTAAAAGCCCCCAAGAAATGCTGCAAGAAAAGTGTGTGTGTGTGATATCCACATAAAAGTACCTGCCCCAAATAATCAAGTGGGTAGGAGACAAAAATAAAGAGATTTACGTGCCCCCTGGTGCTGCAGCTGGCAACCCCTTGCGTATCACCGCCAACAGATACAGCTTTGTCAGATGGACCTTTGGGTGGGCACACTTATTTTCTTATTATTTGTCATATTCGACTTGTTGTGATATTAAATTAAGCTTTTAAGACAATTCTGTCGAGTATATGGTGCTAGGCATGGGCCTCCTCCCCTGATATACCACCTAAATTATGCTTTATTGTAGCCCCTTGAGGAGAAACATTAAAATGCAGCATTTTGTAGACTGTTTGCCTGCGATTCCTGGCATGTGATGATAACCTACAGCTCTCATGACATGCGGGATCTTACAGCAGCCGCAGAGCCATAGACCATAGAGGCAGCTGAATATACTGTACTTTGCATGTAGGAGAACAGAACGAGAAATGCAGTCAGACAACACACAGTGCTTTACCTTGTCCCATGAGGCTTCTTTCTCACATCTCTATGGAGAATAATATGCACGTAGCAAACTATATTTACTGAGCTAATAAACAACTAATGGTGTCACTTCATTTCTTCCCAGTTTTGGAAGGGTTAATATTGTGTGCTTTCTGTAGGCTGTGCTCCCTTGGAGGATTAGGTACAATGGTTTCATCTCTTCATTACTGGATAGCAGCTAAGTGTAAGCTCCTCGAGTGTCAACAAGCAGAGATACACCTGGGAGAGAAGAGGAACTCTCATGCTTTATGTAATTAACGTGGTTACTAATCACAGGGAATTCCTTACTGTGCAACTGCCGTTTCCATCATCGTTACCCTTCCAAATGTTACTAAGCCTGCAGATATTTGGACTCAACCCCACCATGGCTGCAAGAGTTTGGGTCATCTTCTGCCAGCAGCTTCATTAACTGAACTGCACATACAGTTGGCGCATGCGCAGTTTAGTTAATGAGGCTGCTGGCAGTAGATGACTTCAGACCGCGTGGGCGATCACCTACAGGGAGGGTGATGATGTGCAAGATTTCGCAGCAGCATGGTGACATTGCTGCAACTCGGAGGAGAGAAGAAGAGGAGGAGACGAGGAGCAGGGCTCACTGCTGATGGGCGCCACTGGGCTCCACCACCTATAAGTGCTGCCATTCTGGCTCTTTTCACACATAAAGGTATATTTAGAAATGACTCTAGCAGACCTACAGTACCATAAAAGCAGTTAAAAATGCTCTAGGGGGGTGACAGATTTCCTTTAATTCAATACTATTGAAGTATAGTGGACATTGGTCACCAGATATGATATTGAATAGATAGATATTCTTACTACTAGGAGTGTAAAGTCAGGTGGATAGTTCCCTCACCTCCACTGTCATTCAGAACATAAAGGGCGCAATCCTTTGTTTTACAGTAGCTGTCCAGCTTTAGGACATTGTTAAAGGGGTGTTCCAGTAGTTTGAAGTTATCCCCTATCCACAGGATGGAGGATAACTATTAGATTAGTGGGAGGCCTACAGCTGGGACTCCCACTGGTCACAAGGACGGCGACCCCGTACCTTCTGCAACCCCCCTGAAATGAACAGAGTGGCCAGTCGCACATGCGCTTAGCCATCTCAGGAATTCCCATAGAAATGGATGGAGTCACCACACGCATGCCCGGCCAGCTGCTCCGTTCATTTCAGGGGAGCTGCAGGAGGCACGGGGTCCCCGTTCTTATGATTAGTGGAGGTCCCAGTGGTAGAACCCCCACTGATCTGATATTTATCCCTTATCCTGTGAGTAGGGGATAACTTTTTTCGGACAAGGACAGGACAGTTCTACAGAGGGCAGGACGTTCCGTTCCGCAAAATGCATGAGCAATAAGTAGTGTTATATAAAGTGGGACCAATTTGTCTTACTGTGCTACTGCTGGAGACCTGGTTCTAGATTACCTGCTAACCAGCTCTCTGTGTGCCTTGTGCTGGCGGGCGGATTCTATTACTTCCTAGTTATATTTTGTTACCATCGGCCCTCTAGTCCCTTTTGGCCTCATTCACACATCAGTGTTTGATCAGTGTTTTGCATCAGTGTTTGGCCTCATGCACACGACAGTTCCGTTTTCTGCGGTCCACAAATTGCTGATCCGCAAAACACTGAAGCCGCCGTGTGCCTGCCGCAATTTGCAGAACGGAACAGGCGGCCCATTGTAGAAATGCCTATTCTTGTCCACAAAATGGACAAGAATAGGACATGTTTTTTTTTTTTTTTGCGGGGAGACGGAATGGAGAAACGGACGCGGACAGCACACGGAGTGCTGTCCACATCTTTTGCGGCCCCATTGAAGTGAATGGGTCCGCACCCGAGCCGCCAAAACTGCGGCTCGGATGCAAACCAGAACAACGGTCGTGTTCATGAGGCCTTTGTTTTTCAAAATCAGGAGTTTTTGACCTGCTCCTGTTTTTGGATAATACTGATGCAATACACTAGGAGTGACTAAATCCTTACTGTTGTACCATACACAGTGGCATATCCATACAGGTGGCTGCACCCGCTACCGTAGCTCAGCGTTTTCAGCGTTATTCTTCTGACCAGCAGATATCACACACCCCCTTTTCAATCCTAACTGGAGAAGTCATCAATGACTTCTGCCATAGAATTTTATACTTGGAAATGTCACAGTTTACCTAATATACATTTACCTTATTTACTGCAACATAGGAAACCTCTAGGCCCTTCCCTGTTGAGCCTTAGGTTGACCAATAGGTTGTTCCAGTATGGAGATATCGATATTGCTACTGATATCACCACTCTGCTCAACACTCATTTTGTAGACATATTAATATTAATATGTAATTATTTCCTCTCGTTTAAAAGGTTTGTCCCATCTCACTGTTTCTCACTGTGAGGGAAGAAGGACTTATGGAAACAGGCAAACAGGCCAGCGCTGTACTGTTTCCTTAACTCCCATTACAATGAATGGGAAATACGCTTATAGCTATGTAGCTTATGTAACTCCTGTAGTTATGGAAGCAGCATAGCTTTCTGTGCTACGCCATTTGTGTAACTACCATTCACTGCGACAGGAGCTAAAGAAACAGACAATCGCTTTAAGGCCATCTTACTCCAACCAACAATCAGATTGCTCTGTGTAAAGGTGACAATGATCCCCCGGATGGTCGTGCAAACGCTCATATATCTGGTGAAAGCATCACTGGTTTAAACATTTAAATCATCAATTCTGGCAGCAGATCGTGCTGTGGAAACAAGGATCTGCTGCCCAGAAAAGATTATTCTCTATGGGGACGAGCGATTCCAGTGGTGATCCCTCATTACCATACAACTGAGATGATTGCTGCATGTAAGTGCATCACTCTCTTCCTCGGGCAATTGTCAGGAATTAAGAGATCATTCCCAATAATTGCCTGCTGTAAAGGGGCCTTTAAGCCAGTGTTTGCTAAAACTTTCTTAAAGGGGTTGGCCGGTTTCCAATATTGATGACCTATCCTCAGGATAGGTCATTAATATAAGATCCCCGGTGGTCCGACTCCTGACATCCCCCATGATCAGCTGTTTGAAGAGAACGCAGCGCTTGTACGAGCACTACCTTCTCTTCACTGTTTACTTGCTCGCCATCTGCATCGCAGCGGCAGATGGAGTGCGACTGCTCCTTACGATTGAAGTGAATGGGGATGCAGGAGCGGTAATTACACCTGCTCACCGCGAGCAAGTAAATAGTGAAGAGAAGGCAATGCATTCTCTTCAAACCACTGATTGGTGGGGGTTGCCGGCAGTCGGACCACCGCTTATCTGATACTGATGACCTATCATGAATATAGATCATCAATATTGGAAACTGGCCAACCCCTTTAACTGCATTTTATAGAGGAAAAATTCAGCATCCAAATGTTAGTTTTGAGCAAATGGAAAATGTACATGTTGATTACACAATGCATTTTAGTTTGATAAGTCATCAGTGTCTTTCTATGGCGTTGTGCATTTCCTTCGTCATAACCTGCATTAGGTGTGGCATGTCTTTTTTGTACATTTTTCTATGTATTCAACTCTTCTGGTGAGAAGTCATTTGTTATAGCTTTTATGTACAGCTGACCTTTTCCTTCACATCTCTGGTGCTTAGTTAACATTTGTATTTTGACAATCTAAAGGGGTTTTATAACTAATGACCTATCCTCAGGATAGGCCATTAGTATCTGATTGGTGGAGGTCCGACACCCGGGACCCCCGCCGATCAGCTGTTTGAGAAGGCAGTAGCGCCGCAGTCTTTTCTTAGCTTTTCCAGTAATGACACAGTCATCGGTCACGCGGCCTAGGTGCAGCTCAGCCCTATAGAAGTGAATGGGGCTGAACGCGATACCAAGCACAACCGCTATACAATGTATGACGCTGCACTTGGTTAACATGGAAAAGCCTCCGATGCTCACAGGAGCGCTGGTGCCTTTTCAAACAGATGATCGGCAGGGGTCCTGGGTGTTGGGTCCCCCTCAGATCAGATACTGATGGCCTATCCTGAGGATAGGTCATCGGTTAAAAAATCTTGGAAAATTCTTTTAAAGAATGGCTTTGTCAAGGTTTTTCCACACTGAAGAATTATTGTACCAAGTAAGACAATAGTTGCCTTCATTTTTATAGCCCCAACATATTTCACAACACTTTAGGGTACTTTCACATGGGTCGGATTTGCTACAGAAATTTTCTTCAGCAAATCCAACAAAATCTGCAGGGAAATCTGCACCAAATATTGCAGCTTTTTGCAATAAAAAAAACCTGTATATTCACCTTAGCAATCCCCTGTCACTCCTGTAGTAGCACTTGCTCAGTGCTCCATCCATCTCTGTATCCTGCCATCCAGGCAGCGTTTTGGTGTCCGCCTCCAGAGCGGAATGGAGACTGATCGGAGGCAAACTGATGCATTCTGAGCGGATCCTATTCCATTCAGAATGCATTAGGGCAAAACTGATCCGTTTTGGACCGCTTGTGAGAGCCCATGACGGATCTCAAACGGAAAGCCAAAAAGCGAGTGTGAAAGTAGCCTTACTTGTATACATACACTTTATATTGATCCTTTAGAAAAACTCCAATCGCAGCTGTAGTGAGAAGTCAGCGTCCCTCGTGGTATGGCGGCGTCTCTGCTTGGTTCAGGTTCGCCCCTCCAGTATTCGGTTCGCTTTTATAATCAGCTGCCGGTGTTCCGCTTATATAGAAGTAGGTCAGTTTACCGTGGGTATCTCTTTGTATCTTTGTTACTGTGAACAAGTGCTGCTACTTAATTGCTGTTACAAAATTACGTAGGTGCTGCTATAAAAGTGACATAGTTATTGCGATCAATTTTTAAAAAATGATTGCCATTTTTATAAGACTGTTATCATTGTTTTATGAATTTTATGAATGTTTAGTATTTTAAATTGTTCTCTAAATAAAATCTCACTTTCTCATGAACCCATAAATTCAGTGCCTGCCCTTCATTACTATATTTTCTAAATTTAACATAATTGACTAGGGTGAGTCATATTGGGCAAGAGCACCTATTTCCAGAAAACCAGTGGAGAGCCGCCTTTCTGTTATATAACTTGTATACATACACGCCTTATTTTTTCCTAATAAGCAGTGATTATTAATGCAAATGTGTTTTGTCATTGTATTTTTATTGCAAAACTTTCAGAATTATGAAAACAGAAGAAACATTACATTTCCGGTTTTGCAGGTTTTATGCGCTTACTGTTCTATGCTGCTATATTGGTGGATTATTGGTATTATTGGCCTGGATTTACAGGGAGGGATGGGCTTAAAATATTGTTTGTGCATGATGTAGGATAAGTGATTTGGAAAAATAAAATGTGCAGTCTATAGCAGGATGCACGACCTTTTATGTGTTTATTGCACCCATTTAATGATCAAAAATTTTAAAGTAGAAAAACAGATTTTACGATGTTAAACATTAAATCTTCAAGCCACCCAAGCAGCGCATGATGATGCGGGTGCATTGCGGCCCCCAATGCACGGAACAGCCGAACAACGACTGTGTGAATGAGCCCCAACATATATTTTACTACACATCTCCTACCTGTAAAACATTTTCTTCTTCTTCACTTTCGTCATTATGTCTGCATCTTGGCATCTCTGTAACACATCTCTGATACTACTGTTGAAGTAGCCGAGGGGTCAGAATATGGTGATCAAAAGCATAAAGATTTTTTCAATGTTTTTCTTTTTCTTTTCAGTATTAAAACGCACGAAAAACTATACAAGTGTGGTATCGTTGTAGTCGTACTGACTTGGAGAATGAAGTTATCAGCTCAATGTTACTGCATAGTGAACGATGTAAAAAGAAAAAAAAAGAAAGTGGCAGAATTGCTTTTTTTTTTCCAATTCCACCCCATTTTTTTTCCTGCTTCCCACTACATGGTTAGTGATGAGCAGCAGGGGCAATATTTCAATCCGCAACATTTTGCGAATATTTAGTAGAATATTCGTCATATATTCACGAATTTGAAAATTTGCGATTATTTTCTTGATTGCGAAAATCGTCATTGTAATATTCGCGTAATGCGCTGGCAATACAGGCCTGGATCAGTTTTGCTACATTTTCCAAGCTGCTAGAAGTTTCCTGAGATTGGGGAAAATGGTTGGCACGGCAGAACATTAAAAATGGCTTTATATGCAGCTAGAGTGCTCTAATATATTCGCGATTGCGCTAATCGGCACTAATGATGCAAATATTTTGGCGCAATACGTGAAACTTCACATTTTAGCAGGTCTGCATGTATGTATGGACAGCAGAACCTATCACACTACCTGACACACTGCATTGCAACAGCTACACTAGATCAGGATATAACCTACACTGACTATCTCCTGACTATCTGTATTATATATATAAGCTATCTAACTAATGTAATGAGTGGAAAGCACAGAGCGCAGCAATGACACTGCTCTCTCTCTCAGAACTTTAAAAAACTGTAGAAAATGGCTGCTGGGGAGGATCTTATACAGTAAGGGGCAGGCAACTTTCCTATTGGTTGCTAGGGATGTTGCTAAGCTCAGACAAAGACATTGCTGCCTTCTCATTGGCCCCAAGCAAGAAGCAGGGAGGGATCATGGGTTCAGATGAAAAAAAATCTAGAATATTCGAAAATACGAATATATATCACTATATTCTAAATATTTGCGAATTCTCGAAGTGCCGATATTCACAATTAATATTCGTGATTCGAATATTTGCGCCCAACACTGTACATGGTATGCAATTGTACATGGTGCCATTAGAAATTACAACTTGTCCCACAAAAAATAAGCCCTCATAATTAGAAGAGGCTATTAGAACAGAAAAATAAAAAAGTTATGACTCTGGGAAAACAGAAAGTGAAAAACGAAAACGCCAAAACAGAAAATCGCCCAATCCTCTAAGGGTTAAGGAGACATCGTGGCCTACTAACTGTTACTGCCGCCGTGTATCCTGTAAAAACTGTGGAAACCAAACATTGTGTAAGAGCTGCCAGTCCATGCATGCTGAGAACTGTAAGGCCTCATACACACGGCCGTTGGGCGGCCGTGGCTGTATTGCGGCCCCCAAACGGCTGGTCGGCAATCCATCACGGATGCGGACCCATTCACTTGAATGGGTCCGCAATTCCGGATATGCGGAACGGAGTCAGGGAACGGAACACCGGAAGCAGTACGGAGTGCTTCCGTGGTGTTTCTTTCCGTGGTTCCGCACTGCAAAAATATATGCACTCTGCCAATATACGCTTGGAGTCGGGTTCCCACCCCTCGTATAATAATGAAGAAAACTCCAGTAGTTATGTTGCAAACAGGTGAATCGTTTATTTGAAGTGCAGCCTTAACATACATGACGGTGGTATTGGTTACTTACCGTCCGACCCCTGTAATCCTCCCCTATTCCTCAACTTACCCCCTTTCCCCCATTCCCCTGACAAATTACCTCCCCCCAGTGTTCTATCCCCAACATTCCTTAATGAAAACTCAGACACCGGGTTTGGAATAAATCGGCCACAGCAGCCGTTTTTTATTAACATACAAAACATAATATATTAAATAACAATTCCCTCCGAGGGGAGGTCCTTGAAGCCCCAAACAACTGCAAATACCCCACCGGGTGATCCATCTTGCCTCCAGCCGTTGCCCACCAGCTCAGAAGCACCACTGAATGGCCCCTTTTAAATCCGCCACCACTGGGAGTCCAGCCCCAACCATGGAGCCCTCCCAGCATCCTCCCCTGTGAATATAACCAACTTCAAGGACCTCCCCCGGCCACAGCTACCGTGACAACCTTAAGCCTCCCTGTGCACCCTCTCTCCCCGGACCTCTCCCCCTCTATCTCCTTAAAGGGATTATAGGGAGGGTGGGCGGGATCTCTTTTCCCACAACTCAAAATGGCCCCTTTCCTCTCTTGGCTCCAACTATTTAACCCCTTGACCACTCCCCTTAAACTTAAATCACCCAATCCCCCCTTTTCAAAGCTCCTCAAAACCCACCCCCCTTTAACCCAGCCTATCACCCACTACCTGGGGTCTTCCTGAACCAAACCCCCCGTCATGATAGCCTCCCCTAAAGGCTCTGCCCCCCCCAGTCCGGCCATAACTTGATGGTGGTATTGGTTACTTACCGTCCGACCCCTGTAATCCTCCCCTATTCCTCAACTTACTCCCTTTCCCCCATTCCCCCGACAAATTACCTCCCCCCAGTGTTCTATCCCCAACATTCCTTAATAAAAACTCAGACACCGGGTTTAGAATAAATCGGCCACAGCAGCCGTTTTTTATTAACATACAAAACATAATATATTAAATAACAATTCCCTCCGAGGGGAGGTCCTTGAAGCCCCAAACAACTGCAAATACCCCACCGGGTGAGCCATCTTGCCTCCAGCCGTTGCCCACCAGCTCAGAAGCACCACTGAATGGCCCCTTTTAAATCCGCCACCACTGGGAGTCCAGCCCCAACCATGGAGCCCTCCCAGCATCCTCCTCTGTGAATATAACCAACTTCAAGGACCTCCCCCGCCACTGACGCGAAGACTTGACCACCTTAAGTCTGTGCGTCCCTCCATAACCTCAAAGCCACTTCAATACCCTCCTGAATTGCTAGGTTCCATATGTCCAAACCGACTGCATTTAAGTGCACACCGTGAGCCCTCCAAAAAAAAAACACACCCTTCTCAAGTTCCATGTGTCTCACCGGCACTGCTCAATTGCTGGCCATGAATCGACCCATGACCCGGTTCACCTTGACTCTCGCCCTGTTCACACCCTCCACTGAACGTGCACCCCTCCACACCATCCTCGGGACTATGTCGGACCAGACTGTTACCATCCGCGGGAACAATGCCCATATCCTCAACAGGTCAAATTTAATGCCCTGCAATAACTCACGGAACGGCCGTGCTGCCAGGTCATTACCGCCCACATGCAGTACTAACACCTCGGGTGCCCTATCCTGCCTCACAAACCGGTGAATCTATGGCAACACCCCTGCCCAAACCATGCCCCTGCGCCCCAGCCATCTTACCACCGCCACGGACCTTGAAAACCCCAACTGCTGACAGTCCGGCCGAACCGCTGCCCGGACAGCCCCCAGAAGACATAAGAATGTCCGAGGATCCACACTAGGGCCGTCACCGCATCTGTAACGAGAAAACAAAACCAAGAACAAACCAGCAATAACAACTCAGATGCCCCCGACAAACCGCCTTTCTATTTGACCCCCGACCGTTCCCTTACAAACTATTCGAGCGAATGTAGGATTTAAAATGAATAGACTCCCATCGCCCAATCCTTTTTATGATCTCCTCGCCCAACCCCCACCTCGCTGCCTCCGTCGCCGCCTGATTCTAAAGGAATGACTCGAGTACCTTTCATGACCCAACCCCAGCTGAACCAAACATTTTGAAAAAACTGCCGAAAACTGAAAACGCGACAAAAAAGAGTCGTCCCTATGTACTAACAACGGCAATACCCCGCTCCTCCTATCCCCCCAGTAATCCCGCAGACACTGTACCGGGCACATAGCACAACCCGGAACGCAAAACAGCACTACTCTCCGCCCCCTTCCCTCCGCATCTGTCTTAGAGCGGCGAATGAGGAATACCAACCTGTCGTGGAACAACTCCACATCCCCCTTTTGTAACCCCCCCACTCGCTGGACCGTCGGGCAAACCAACTCCCCCAAACGTAAAGCCCCAAAAAACAACAAGGAAAAAGCCAACCTAAATAACCGCTCCTCCGAGGCGGAACTACAACTCCCCCAACTGCTCCCCCAGCTTCAACAATAACCCAAAGGACACGGGTCTCCTGCTATCTTCCCCGGCCCGCGCCTGACGCCACCCCTTCAGCGCCCGCACCACCAAAAAGGACTTCGTCACATCTGGCCACTTCCTACACTTAAACCCAAAAGCCAGCCCGGCCATGCAACTGTTCATCTTCGCCATCGACCAACCCTCCTCTCTACAGTGGCCCACAAACAATAGCATCGGAACCTCCAACTCACCGTCCCCAACCCCCCCAACTTACTGCACCAATCCTCCCAGTACTGCCACGCTTTCAAGTACGTCGCCCACGTGCCGGGCACCAGCGATGCCTGAATGAGACCCGTTACGGTTCTTCCAGTACCGCCCATAGACAACTCGGGCACTCCCTCCCAAATTCCTCCCCGTCTGGGGCCAACTGCTGGAAACGGTCCCACTGTGAACGAGAAAGAGCATCAGCTATGCCGTTGTCAACCCCTGGCACATGAACCGCCACCACCCATGCATTGAGCAACAGACACTCCAACACCAGCCGTTGCAGCAACCGCACCACCAAAACCGATGAGGCTGCCAACCCATTTATCTCCTGCACCATCCCCCAGGTTATCACAATGGAACCGCACCTTTTGTCCCGAAAAACCTCTCCCCACAATATCACCACCACTACTATGGGAAAAAGTTCCAACAATGCCACATTTTTTATCCAACCTCTTTCAACCCAGCTATCCGGCCACCTTCCCGCACACCATTGCCCCCCGCAGTAAACCCCAAAACCCCCGCTCCCCGCCACGTCTGAAAACAACTCAAAATCAAAAGAGTTCACCACATCCCGCATGAATAGAAAGCGACCGTTGTAATTTTCCAGAAAAGAACTCCACACTTTCAAGTCCGCCCTCAATTCCTTCCCTAAACGAATGTAATGATGTGGTGAAACCACTCCCGCCGTTGCCATTGCCAACCTTCTACAAAATACCCTCCCCATCGGCATAATCCGGCACGCGAAGTTGAGCTTTCCAAGAAGTGACTAAAGCTCCCGCAACTGTAATTTTTTTAAACGACACGCCCTCGCTACCTCTCCTTTCAAGTCAACTAATTTATCTAAGGGTAATCTACATTCCATCCTGTCTGTGTCAATCACTATTCCTAAAAAACTCAACTCCGTAACCGGCCCAACCGTCTTATCTGTAGCCAACGGGATCCCAAAACCCCCAAACAGCGACTCCAACGTATGTAACAACAATGCGCACACTCTAGAACCTGGGGGACCAATACACAGGAAATCGTCCAGGTAATTAATGATAGATTCACAACCTGACGAATCCGCCACCGCTCACTCCAAAAACAAGCTAAACGCCTCGAAGTATGCACATGACAGGGAACAACCCATAGGCAAACACCTTTCTTCGAAAAATCCCCCCTCCCAAAAATACCCCAACAGATGTAAACAATCCGGATGTACCGGCAGTAACCTAAACGCTGCCTCAATGTCAGTCTTTGCCAGCAGCGCCCCTCTCCCAAACTTCTTAACCCACTGCACTTCCGCGTCAAACGAGGTATAAACCACCGAATACAAGGCCGGGTCTATACCGTCATTGACCGACGAGCCCTTTGGAAAAGACAGATGATGAATAAGCCGAAACTTATTCATCTCCTTCTTTGGAACCACCCCCAAAGGTGACACCCGCAAATTCGGCAATGGCGGGTTCAAAAATGGGCCCTCCATCCTGCCTAGACTGACTTCCTTACTAAGTTTCTCTGCCATTACCTCTGGATGCTCCAACGCCGACCTCAAATTTCTTCTAGACAACATCGCCTCACCCTGAACAAACGGGATTCTAAACCCCACCGAAAACCCTTCCCTTAATAACGCTGCCTCTTCCCTATCCGGATATCTGTCTAGAAACGGCCCATCCTTCCCAGATGTACCTCCCCCTTTGCTATTGAAGTCCCCCCCCTTTGTCTGCTGCCCTTAAAGCACCGCGCAGCTCTGTGTGACCCCCCACAAACCGAGCACTCGTGTTTAAATTTACACTTAGCTCCGAATTTACAGGTTCCGTCATTAAATGCGAAGCAAAGGCCCTTCGCTGAGGCTGATGCAACGCTGGTCTGCCCTCCACCTCCTGAATCCACCCGAAAGGACTGGCCCTGTCTAACCGGCGCAGTAACCTTCAACCACAAGTCTATATCCTTATGATCCCACTTTATCTCAGGACGCACCGCCTTCCGCTGCCTGAACTGTTTGTCGTACCGCAACCACGCTATCCCCCCATATACCCTATATACCTCGCCGATTGCATCTAAATAGCAGAACAGCGCCGAACAGCACTTCGGTGCTTTTTCCCCTATCACGCTTGCCAGTATCGCGAATGCCTGCAACCAGTTTGCACAGGTCCGCGGTATCAAGCGATACCTCCGCTTCTCCTCCTCTTTCTTCTTACCCTCATCCCGTCTTACCCTGTCCAGGTTAAATTTATCCAGAGGGAGCAACGAGAAAATTTCAATATATTCCCCCCTTCAAATCTTTTCCCTCACCTCCTGTTTTAAATGCGCCCCCAACGGGCCTTTAAAACATACATAGACCTCTCCTCTCGCCCTATCGTCCAGTCGTACCGTCTGCTCCTCTGCCGTGCCCTCCCGCCTGCGTGTGCACCGACGACACCGCGGGGCCGACCCCCGAACTGGCCCCCCCAACCATGTCTGATCCACCCGAGGGCCCCGACACCCCCACGCAGGCAACGGGGACGTCCCCCCCATTCCCCAGCCTGCTAGCAAGCCCGCCAGCCCCCCCAATAATTGACCTAAACCCCTGCTAAGATCTAACGGGGGCCCCCCAACACCTCCAGGCCCCCCAACACCTCCAGCCCCCCCCACTACCTGCGCTAACGTCCCCCATGAGGCCTCACCTGGCTGCCTGGGTGCTGTGTCCCCATCAGCCGCAGATCCTGACTCCAGCAGACCAATCCTCCGCGTCGTCGCCTCTTCATCCAGTCCCCTAGCCAGGCCCAGGCTAGAGACATAAGATCTTCCCTCTTCCCGTGCTTGCTCAGAAGGGGCGGAGCTTCTTCCTCCCTGCAGCGTGGATGCTGAAGACAGGGGCCTGCTGCCGGATACCGCTGGAGCTGCAGCAGCCCCGTTCCTCCCGACGTCCTGCACACGCTGGGGGGCCTCTACCTCCGGTCCTGGGCTGGCGACCCCCGCACCCGGTCCCGATCCCACGCCGTCCGTCCCAGAAGACCGAGGTGACCGGGCCCGGCCACCTCGCAGGCTCCGCCTACAGTTTGGATTCCTCCCACGCCGGGGAGTACTGGAGGAAGCGGTCCCTGCCGACCCCCGGCGTGGAGGGTCCCTAGAGGGGCTCCGTTTGCGGCGCTGACCCCGGGGGGCTGTGTGGACTGTGGGCTGTAGCGCGCCGGCGGCCTGGCCTGCCGCGGCCGGTTTAATATGGGCTGAGGCACGGCTGGAGCCTCAGCCGCCCCCCGAAGCATCTGCTGCACTTGCTCCTGGATCCATCCCGCACCGCAGACCTCCGCTGCTGCCCTCAGCTGGCTAATGGTCGCCTCAAGCAGCTCCATCTCAGGTACCACTTAGCTCTTTTCCCACAACTCAAAATGGCCCCTTTCCTCTCTTGGCTCCAACTATTTAACCCCTTGACCACTCCCCTTAAACTTAAAGCACCCAAACACCCCTTTTCAAAGCCCCTCAAAACCCACCCCCCTTTAACCCAGCCTATCATCCACTACCTGGGGTCTCCCTGAACCAAACCCCCCGTCATGATGGCCTCCCCTAAAGGCTCTGCCCCCAGTCCGGCCATAACTGTAACGTTTCGGCCGGATATGGTCTTTATTAAACTGTGACAAACTGTGACAAAAGGGAGTGAGACAATAGTGTGTCAATATATAAGCGGTGCGGACATACCACGGACGCATTCAAGTTGAATGGGTCCGACTCGCTGCACGGATGTTGCCCATGCATTGGGGACCGCAACTGATATGCTTGAACTTGATCTGAGAACTTGATCTATTTTTGAACACTAAGGCCTCTTTCAGACGGGCGTTGCGGGAAAAGGTGCGGGTACGTTGCAGGAACATGCGCGATATTTCCGCGCGAGTGCAAAACATTGTAATGCATTTTGCACTCGCGTGAGAAAAATCGCGCATGTTTGATACCCAAACCCGAACTTCTTTACAGAAGTTCGGGCTTGGGATCGCTGTTCTGTAGATTGTATTATTTTCCCTTATAACATGGTTATAAGGTAAAATAATAGCATTCTAAATACAGAATGCATAGTAAAATAGCGCTGGAGGGGTTAAAAAAAATAATAAAAAAATTTACCTCACCTTAATCCACTTGATCGCGCAGCCGGCATCTCTTCTGACTTCTTTCTTTGCTGTGTGCAGCAACAGGACCTGTGGTGACGTCACTCCGGTCATCACATGGTCCATCACATGATCCATCACCATGGTAAAAGATCATGTAATGGATCATGTGATGACTGGAGTGACGTCACCACAGGTCCTGTTGCTGCACACAGCAAAGAAAGAAGTCAGAAGAGATGCGCGATCAAGTGGATTAGGGTGAGTTAAATTTTTTTATTTATTTTTTTAACCCCTCCAGCGCTATTTTACTATGCATTCTGTATTCAGAATGCTATTATTTTCCCTTATTTTCCCTAACCATGTTATAAGGGAAAATAATAATGATCGGGTCTCCATCCCGATCGTCTCCTAGCAACCTGTGCGTGAAAATCGCACCGCATCCGCACTTGCTTGCGGATGCTTGCGATTTTTACGCAACCCCATACATTTCTATGGGGCCTGCGTTACGTGAAAAACGCACAAAATAGAGCATGCTGTGATTTTCACACAACGCACAAGTGATGCTTGAAAATCACCGCTCATGTGAACAGCCCCATAGAAATGAATGGGTCGGGATTCAGTGCGGATGCAATGCGTTCAACTCACGCATCGCATCCGCGCGGAATACTCGCCCGTGTGAAAGGGGCCTAACTCATCTCTGTCTTCACACTGCAGGGAAAGCCTGCCTTGCACCTCACAATTCATCATTATCACAGGCACCCCAAACCACCATCAGGCAGGAGAACCCCCAGAACCAGAGTGTGACCCGAAGGGAAGAAAAGTGTGCCCTTCCATCAATACACGGTCCAGGAACTAGAGCTGTGGTGCCTACTTTTGTGTTTGAATGCTCATGGCTTATTTAATCCTGCAGTACATAGCAATGCTTTTATTTTCTGGTAGTGTGGGGAAAAACTGGTAGACAGAAAATACCTGCATTTCTGCATTTTTTGCATGCTTCTGGGAAATTATGTTTTTACCTGTCCATATTTCCGGGTTTTTATTTAGCTCATTCTCTAGGGCCTCTTTCACAAGAGTGTGACAGATTGTTGCCTCCGGGTGCCTTTATTGAAACTCGAACCATTTTGCAAGCAAGTTCAGTCAGCTTTGTCTGCGATTGCGTTCAGTTGTTCAGTTTTTTCCACGCGGGTGCAATGCGTTTTGATACGTTTTTCACACGCGTGATAACAACCGGAAGATTCACAAGTAACATCTCTTAGCAACCATCAGTGAAAAACGCATCGCACTCGCACTTGCTTGCGGATGCAATGCGTTTTTCACTGAAGCCCCATTCACTTCTATGGGGCCGGGGAAGCGTGAAAA
Organism: Bufo bufo; assembly: GCF_905171765.1. Classification (NCBI taxonomy): domain Eukaryota; kingdom Metazoa; phylum Chordata; class Amphibia; order Anura; family Bufonidae; genus Bufo; species Bufo bufo. Next base: position 162,105,857 of record NC_053395.1, read on the forward strand.
ACACAGAATATAGAACATGCTGCGCTTTTCACGAAACGCAGAACTGATGTGTGAAAAAAACCACTCATGTACACAGACCCATTGAAATGAATGAGTCAGGATTCAGTGCGGGTGCAATGAGTTCACGTCACGCATTGCACCCATTCAGAAAACTCACTTGTGTGAAAGGAGCCTAAGGGGACAAATATTATTTTTTTCAATAGCTGTTATTTTGAAGCCCATCTTAACATCTCGGTAATGTTCAAGTCATCATTTCACTGAACCAATGTTGAAGTTTTATTTTGATCCTCAATCGCCCCTCATTCCTCCATAGTAATCAAATGAATGACCAATCTACTACTTTGTTTGTGACAATACAGTATACCCAGGATACTGTTTTTCAGGGCAATCACGTAAGAATACTTATAGCTAAAACTTTGCCTGTTTATCTATTTTCCAATTTTGGTCACCAGAGTTGGAGTTTGAGAAGTTTTGGAATATTTCTCAGAAGAAACATTTCATCTGATTTACAGGAGCCGGTAAATGATTACAGAAGATGGGTGGGTAATCTGAAATCACAAGACATTCTATAGGCATTACTCAATTATCCAGAAGTTCAGGTTATATAACAAGCAATAATGTGAACCCTTATCATGGTATTTCACAAAGGTCCTGTTCTAGGTAGTAATAAAATGTACACTGTATGACTTCTTTACACACAGTGTAACCTTAGACTAGAAGGTTTAAAATGCACCAGATTTATCACAGTGGCTAGTGTGGAGCGAAGTGAAGCATTCAAAGCGGAATTCAAAAACTAATCAGAATTTGCTCACGCTTCATAGTAACAAATAATTTTTCCTAAAATGGCGGCTGCACTTGTTAGAAAGTGAAAGTAAGTGTACAGGACACAAGCCCTGCGCCATCACCCATCATGCCATGATCCCAGCCAATCCGCAGGTAGCTATCCCCTGTCACAGCTAGGCAGAGCCCTGTAAAACCCCGATTCCAAGCGGTTGTCACCATTGTCCTGTGAGCTGAGCATAGGTAGATACGAGACTAGAGGCTCATGTGCTAGGGAAAGTGCAAATGGAGAGTGCAGGGAGAGTGTATCACAGTGTGCATAACTGTGCAGTGCACTGACATTCAAAGTTAATCCGTTCTGTTAGCAAAACAGTTATTGTGCTTCAGTATTAACCCCTTAACGCAAACCGCCATGCATGTACGGCGGGGGATGCATTGCCAGAATGCATTCCGCCATACATGCACGGCGGGCTGATAAGGCGGGCACCGGAGCGGTGCGCGCCTGATCACTGTAGAGGTCTGGCAGTCCCTGGTAGCCGGGCCCCTGCTGTATCCGCCAACATTGCTGTTTACAGCGATGCCGGCGGATTAACCCCTTTTATGCCATGGTCCGTGCTGGCCGCGACATAGAAGTTGTTTCCGGCGGATGAGTGAGCGCATCAAGTCCTCGCACTGCTGTGGCGGGGACTCAATGTGTCAGAAGGGAGCCTGATGCCGGGCAGAGGCTGCCCAATGCCTTGCATGGCATCGGGACCTGCCTTCTACGGTGCCAAGGAGATCCAGCCTCAGGATGGGTCTCCTAGGCAACTTGTTAGTGTATAACTCAGTGTCATACACTAACAGGCAATGCATTACAATACAGATATATTGTAATGCATTGCAGAGGGAATCAGACCCCCAAAAGTTGAAGTCCCAGAGTGGGACAGAAATAAAGTTAAAAAAAAGTGTTTTGAATAAAAAAAAAACATTTCAAGTTAAAAAAAGAAAAAACACCCCTTTCCCCTGATTTTATAATAAAAAATAGAAAGAAATAGAAAAAACGCACATATTAGGTATCGCCGCATCCGTAACGACCGGCTCTATAAATATATTAGGGGTAGGACTAATATCTTTACAGTATACACTGTAGATTCCAGTATATGATACTGTGGAGTTACCAATAGAGTAAATGAGCCTTGTAGAACACAGTCCTCACCACTGATCACCAGGACCAGGCTTCTGTACTAGCATCCAGTACATGGCAGCCTCCCTTCTCTGCCACGCCACTTCGCTGTGTACTAGTGCTTGGCACTTGGCACTATTATGGCACACTAATGCTGGGTTGACATCACGTTTTGCCATCCGTCTAACATATACAAAAAACGTATACGTTAACGGATGCCTCAATCTGATACCATCTGTCGCCATAGAGCCCTGTTGTAAAAAAAATGTATATATATAAATTAACATATACGTTTTTTTTAACCGACTTTGCAGGACTTTGGTATCCTTTTTTTTCCAATGAATATGTCAAACGGATGGCAAAAACATAATGTGGAACCACCCTTACATACAGTCAGGTCCATAAATATTGGGACATCGACACAATTCTAACATTTTTGGCTCTATACACCACCACAATGGATTTGAAATGAAACAAACAAGATGTGCTTTACCTGCAGACTGTCAGCTTTAATTTGAGGGTATTCACATCCAAATCAGGTGAACGGTGCAGGAATTACAACAGTTTGCATATGTGCCTCCCACTTGTTAAGGCACCAAAAGTAATGGGACCGAATAATAATCATAAATCAAACTTTCACTTTTTAATACTTGGTTGCAAATCCTTTGCAGTCAATTACAACCTGAAGTCTGGAACGCATAGACATCACCAGACGCTGGGTTTCATCCCTGGTGATGCTCTGCCAGGCCTCTACTGCCACTGTCTTCAGTTCCTGCTTGTTCTTGGGGCATTTTCCCTTCAGTTTTGTCTTCAGCAAGTGAAATGCAGGCTCAATCGGATACAGGTCAGGTGATTGACTTGGCCATTGCATAACATTCCACTTCTTTCCCTTAAAAAACTCTTTGGTTGCTTTTGCAGTATGCTTTGGGTCATTGTCCATCTGCACTGTGAAGCTCCGTCCAATGAGTTCTGAAGCATTTGGCTGAATATGAGCAGATAATATTGCCTGAAACACTTCAGAATTCATCCTGCTGCTTTTGTCAGCAGTCACATCATCAATAAATAAAAGAGAACCAGTTCAATTGGCAGCCATACATGCCCACGCCATGACACTACCACCACCATGCTTCACTGATGAGTTGGTATGCTTAGGATCATGAGCAGTTCCTTTCCTTCTCCATACTCTTCTCTTTCCATCACTTTGGTCCAAGTTGATCTTGGTCTCATCTGTCCATATGATGTTGTTCCAGAACTGTGAAGGCTTTTTTAGATGTCGTTTGGCAAACTCTAATCTGGCCTTCCTGTTTTTGAGGCTCACCAATGGTTTCCATCTTGTGGTGAACCCTCTGTATTCACTCTGGTGAAGTCTTCTCTTGATTGTTGACTTTGACACACATAGACCTACCTCCTGGAGAGTGTTTTTGATCTGGCCAACTGTTGTGAAGGGTGTTTTCTTCACCAGTGAAAGAATTCTTCGGTCAGCCACCACAGTTGTTTTCTGTGGTCTTCCGGGTCTTTTGGTGTTGCTGAGCTCACCGATGCGTTCCTTCTTTTTAAGAATGTTCCAAACAGTTGTTTTGGCCGCACCTAATGTTTTTGCTATCTCTCTGATGGGTTTGTTGTGTTTTTTCAGCCTAATGATGGCTTGCTTCACTGATAGTGACAGCCCTTTGGATCTCATCTTGAGAGTTGACAGCAACAGATTCCAAATGCAAATAGCACACTTGAAATGAACTCTGGACCTTTTATCTGCTCATTGTAATTGGGATAATGAGGGAATAACACACACCTGGCCATGGAACAGCCGAGAAGCCAATTGTCCCATTACTTTTGGTGCCTTAACAAGTGGGAGGCACATATGCAAACTGTTGTAATTCCTATACCGTTTACCTGATTTGGATGTAAATACCCTGAAATTAAAGCTGACAGTCTGCAGTTAAAGCACATCTTGTTAGTTTCCTTTCAAAACCATTGCGGTGGTGTATAGAGCCAAAAATGTTAGAATTGTGTTGATGTCCCAATATTTATGGACCTGACTGTATGCACACATGTGATACCACGATAGTCATGGAGGAAGGGGTGGGGGGCCCCCGTAAAAAAGTTTGCTGTGGGGCCAAGTCAATTCTAACTACGCCCCTGGCCGTGTGCATCACTGTGCATTGAACCAACATTCAGAGCTAATCTGTTCTGTTAGCGATACAGTTGTTATACAGTATGACCTACAGACAGTTGCCTGGGTCCTCCAAAGCTAGTGGCAAAAATGATGCTGTAGCCGGGACAAGTATCAGCAGAACAAGGGGGTGGTAGCAACCGCAGCAAGAGACAGGTTTTTGATTGAAACACCTTTATTACAATCGATCGTCATACATACATACTTTAGTACTGTGACGCAGCACAGGCCACGAGTCAGCACTTAATAAATTACTTAGTCGTCTTTGCAAGCATGGCATTGTTATGTAACACACAGGCTAACCTACGCTATACATCGCAATGAATGCTACACTAGCATACCTATTCAATCACAAAAACCTTCCAACAAAGCATTTAGACAGTGATGAGGGAAGGGGAGGTGGGAAGGAGGGGATAAGGAGGGGAAACCACATGCCCTCAGCTTTATTGAGAAGACAGAAACAAAAACAGAGGGGGGGGGGTGTAGAGGAGGAAGGAAAGGGGTTTAGTCCTCTTCTTCGTCGTCCAAGTTCTCCCTTCTGAGAATGAGCCGATTCCTAGCAAACCAAATAGCGTCCTTAAAACAGTTCATAAGGCGCCAGGCCTCCTGGATGGCTCCAACAGTATGAGTCCCAGGAAATAGTCCGTACAGCACCGAAGTGTATTGCAGGCTGTTCCTGGGCACAGAGTCTTTGAGTTCATGTTCCAGGGCATCCAACAGGCCCTGCACAAAGGGGCACTCCCAAAACATGTGGTACGATGTTTCCTCCACGAAGGGGCACCTGGGGCAGTACCGGGTTTTGCACAGGTTGCGGGCGTGCATAAATTACCAAATTGGCAGTTCTCCCTGTATGGCCATGCATGACAAGTCCTTATGCCCGTTGCTTAACCTGTCTGACGACACATTAGGCTACTTTCACACTAGCGTTCGGAGCGGATCCGTCTGATGTTTCATCAGACGGATCCGCTCCGATAATGCAGACGTTTGCATCCGTTCAGAACGGATCCGTCTGCATTATTACTTAGAAAATTTTAGAAGTCTGAAAGTAGCCTGAGCGGATCCGTTCAGACTTTACATTGAAAGTCAATGGGGAACGGATCCGCTTGAAGATTGAGCCATATGGTGTCATCTTCAAGCGGATCCGTCCCCATTGACTTCCATTATAAGTCTGGACGGATCCGCTCGCCTCCGCACGGCCAGGCGGACACCCGAACGCTGCAAGCAGCGTTCAGGTGTCCGCTCACTGAGCGGAGCGGAGGCTGAGCGCTGGCAGGCGGATGCATTCTCAGTGGATCCGCCTCCACTGAGAATGCATTGGGGCCGGACGGCTGCGTTCAGGACCGCTCGTGAGCCCCTTCAAACGGAGCTCACGAGCGGACACCTGAACGCAGGTGTGAAAGTAGCCTTAGTCCAAACTGTCTCTGCGGTGTCGTCATGGATCCCTGGAATTGACTCCACCGCATCCTTTGCTCTGATGAGTTTGTGGATAGTTTTTGGCTTCCACAAGTCGGGCTTGAGTCCCTCCAGCTGATGTTCCCTCACAAACCTGACGACCTCCCCGTAGAACCAGGGAGTGTGCCAGTTGTAAGGGATGGAGCTGTCCTACTTGTCCCAGCCCAGTACCCTCCAGGGGCAGGAGGAAAAAGCGAGACATAGCCTTGCCCGCAGAGCCGTTGGCTGTTCTCAGAGTCCGACGAACGCTGTCACAAACAAAGGCGATCCACAGTAAAGTGGGCAGGTCCGATATGCCCTTTCCGCCCTTGCGGGGCTCTTTGTACATGATGGCTCGCTTCACTCTGTCCATCTTAGATCCCCAGAAGAAGCAAAACACTGTCCTGGTGATGGCCCTGGAAACGGTGGCAAGAGGGGGCCATGCCTGTGCGGTGTATTGGAGCACAGGCAAAACTTCATTATGCAGGACGAGTGCTTTGCCTTCCATCGTGAGGTGTCTGAGGCTCCACAGTCCGATTCTTTGATTGACTTTGGCCAAGCGTTCTTCCCAAGACTTGAGGGCTGCACCTTCCTTCCCGAACCAGACTCCCAGAATTTTGATGAAGCCCGATTTTAAGGTAAATGGGAAGGGGGCAGAAGAGGACAGTTGCCAGTCCCCGAAGAGCATGGCTTCTGACTTGCCGCAGTTGACTTTGGCTCCTGAAGCTTGTCCGAACTCCTCGCAGGTCTGGACGAGTGCAGTCACGGAACGCCGGTCAGCGCAGAAGACGGTCACGTCGTCCATGTACAGCGAGCACTTGACCTCGTAGTGTCCAGGTCCTGGTGCAGTGATCCCTCTGATCTCTACATTCTGCGGGACAGACTCCGCGAAGGATTCTATAACACAAACAAAAAGGAGAGATGAAAGAGGGCAGCCTTGTCTGACCCCGGAGCAGACCGAAAAGAGGTCAGTCTTCCAGCCGTTCACCAACAGCGTTCTGCAAATGTCAAGATACATCAGGTCAACAAACGAACAGAACCTCCTGCCTAGACCCAGCCTGCGCTGTGCTGTTCCTTTCATATTGAATTTCTGCACTGTATTATTTCTTGTTTTACCTATGTTGTTTAAGTCTATTGTTCTCTGCTGCCATCTGCTGGCCGGAATTTGTATGCTGCACGCCTTCGTTCTTGTTAAATAAAGTTTTATCTCTGGGCGTGGTTTTAGCAGCCTTGGGCCTGGTCACTTCCTGTAGCCTTTTTCAGTGCTGCATTCTTTGTGGCTGGAGACACACACCTTGGCTTGTGAAGGCATCAGTTTTTGACCAGCAGTTGCCTCAGCAGTTAGCCTCAGGAAAGACATCCACATGACAGCATCTACTGTATTCCATCACTGTATGACACTGCTCTGGATCAATAAACCCACGTTTGATTGCATCCTCATGTCTACGTCTGGATCCATCTAACCTGAGCATCTGCCGGTCCGGTCTGCTCCACTGCTTGGATACGAAGGTAGGCCAGTCACAAAGTCATTATCATTTACACCTTCATTCGCCTTCATGTGGGGACAGAACAGTCAAAAACTGCCTTAAAGCCTTATACCCCAGTCAATATCCGTCTGAATGTCAAATGCCCGGCTACAGGTTCCCTCAGAGCCCAGTGCCACACTCAGGAACCTCCCCTGCAACAGGCCCACTCCCAGCAAATCTGCCCAGCAACAGTGCATGTCCCATAAGCCTAAGGAGAAGCGCGGCGTGTCCGCAGTAGATATACTCTCGCCTGGAAGTCCTCCACTACTCGCCAAGCCACTTTCTACATCCTATATTAACCCTTGCTCGCATGATATAAGAACTGTTCACGCACGCGGGGCCTCGCTCAAACCCAAACCCCGCAATTCACTAAAAGGACTTTGGGAAACTCATCGGGGTGCCTCATCTGAGCCGCACTGCAATTTTCAGCCCCCAATTCAAAAGTTCGATTTCTTAAAGAGACAGCGCACCTTAAATCAAAATGGCCAAAAAGGACCTCGTACAGTTCCCTAGTGATGAAACAAAGCAAATGCTACCTGATACTGATCATTATGAAGAGCTGGAGGTAGAACCCACACTTCCAGCAGACCAAGTCACGCGACCAAGGCGCTCTCTCAAACCAACTATAAAGATCACAGAAAATTATCACACCAGGAAAGATGAGCTATGTGACAACCTGGAAGAGCTATGGGAACGAGTTTCCTCCCTCATATCAGGACTTAAGTCCTCCTCAGGCGATGCCACCAGTTTACAAGTTGCCGTCGGGCGGCTGGACGCAGCCCATGAAAGGTACAAGAAACTGTCCACAAGGTATATAACCTTTCTAAAAGACTCTAATATTGAAGAAGCCCCGTCAGAATTGTGCAAGGCAGAATCAATAGACAGACAAAGAGACTCCATGGTACTGGATGCTAAAGATAAAGTGGAACTCCGTATCTCTCATTTGCAAGAAACTAGATCACACAGATCGCATTCATCCAAACATTCCTCGCGGTCCTACAGATCATCATGCTCTAGAAGCTCCACCCTGAGCGAAAGATTACTAGAGGCCCGCATAAATGCAGAGCAATCCAAAGTGAGGCGTTCCTTCACCGAAAAAGAAGTCCTTGCGAGGGCAGAAGCACAGACGGCGGCCAAGAGGGCTGAAGCGGAGGCAGAAGCCAAGAGGGCAGAAGCAGAGGCGGCGGCCAAGAGGGCAGAAGCAGAGGCGGCGGCCAAGAGGGCTGAAGCGGAGGCAGAAGCCAAGAGGGCAGAAGCAGAGGCAGAAGCCAAGAGGGCAGAAGCAGAGGCTCGAATAAAGATCCTTGAATCAGAGAGGGAAGAGGAAATTGCATTAGCAAAAGTAAGACTACTTGAGCAAGCATTGAGCCAAGGCCTTGATTCAGTCTGCTTACCACCAGAGGAGATAGACAATCCAGCTGATCGCACCAGCGACTACATACTGAAACAGTTATCTGCACCACCCCCAGTGTGCAGTACTGTCCAAGCCAACAACACTGAAACCTCCAAGTCAGCTCTACCTGCAGTGCCAGCGATACCCACAGCACCCGAGCAATCCAATAACAGTTGCCCAGACGCGCCCTCTCAAGGACAGTTATTACAGCAAGATGGCTACCATGTGTTTCCTGGCCTACCTCCACAGCTCAAGCAGCAGTCATCAGAATCTACAGAGGCTAGACCACAGCTCAACCCTGCAGCAACATCATTCTACCCGGAAGCATCTCACCCTTTCACGCCACACAACATATACGCCCCAGGGGCATCACAAGTTGTCATTGCAACAAGCAGTGAGAAATCAGATATGTCTGAGTTTGCCAGGTTTATGGTGAGCAGAGAGCTAATTAACACCAGTCTCTCAAAATTTGATGACCATGCGGAGAGCTACAGAGCCTGGAAGGCAACCTTCAAAGCTGCCATCGCCAACCTCAACCTAACCGCAGAGCAGGAGCTCGACCTCTTGATCAACTGGCTGGGCCCAGGCTCCACAAATCGCATCAAGAGCCTTAGAACTGTCTATGTGGGACAAGCAGAAGCAGGTCTCGCTGCAGCCTGGCAGAGACTCGAACGCACCTTTGGCAGTGCAGAAGCAATAGAGAAGGCACTATTCAGGAGACTGCAGAACGTCCCCAAGATCAGTCTCAAGGATGTCCACAAGCTTCAGGATTTAAGTGATTTGCTCATGGAACTGGAGCTCGCCAAAAGAGACCCTCGTCTGTCCGGGCTGTGCTACCTGGATACAGCCCATGGGGTGAACCCAATCGTCGTGAAGTTACCATACAGCCTGCAAGAGAAGTGGGCGGCATCAGTCTCAAGGTACAAAAGAGCGCATGACGTCACTTTTCCCCCATTTATTCATTTCTGCAGATTCATCGATGAACAGTCCCAGATGAGGAATGACCCCAGCCTTGACTTCCTGGAGTTCAATACTACAGCCTCAGTGACACCATCATCAAGGTATGAAAGTATTGTACATAAACACAGAGACTTTAAGAGCAGCGTGAATGTTAGAAAGACTAACCTACCATCATCTGCAGTACCCACTGGTAGACAGTACACTACCTCATCAGGAGACAAGGCCTTCAATCGTGAATGTCCCATTCATAAAAAACCACACTCACTGAACAAATGCAGAGGATTTAGATCCAAAACAATACAGGAGCGCAAGAAAGTCCTGACCGAGCTTGGGGTATGCTTCAGGTGCTGCGCTTCATTGGAGCACATGGCTAAGGACTGTAAATCCATTATCAAGTGTGAGGAGTGTCATAGTGAAAGACATGCCTCAGCTATGCACCCAACTCCACTCACAAGGGATTCACCGGCTGCTGTCACCACCAGTCCTGCTCAAAGTCATGGCGGGGAGCCCCAGAACAACGCTAACACAACCACTGCTGTTTCCTGCTCATGCTTGGATGTATGTGGGGAGGGCCAGAGTGAGAAATGTTGTGCCCGCATATGCCTAATCAAGGTCTACCCGGAGGGGCTACCAGAAAAGGCAGTAAAAATGTATGCCATCATTGACGACCAAAGCAACCGCTCCCTAGCAGGACCTAAATTCTTTGAAGCCTTTGGTATAAAGGGACCGTCAGAACCCTACATCTTAAACACCTGCTCGGGTCGCATAGAGACTAGCGGCAGGAGGGCACAAGGATTCATCGCTTGTTCCGTCAGTGGAAATACGGAAATACCTCTACCGACGCTGATCGAATGCGATCAAATACCCAACCATAGGGATGAAATTCCTACCCCGGAAGCTGCATTTCACCATCCACACCTAAGGCACCTAGCCAACGTTATCCCACCTATGGACAACAACGCCGGGATTCTACTCCTGCTTGGCAGAGACAATCTAAGGGTACACAAGGTGCGTCAACAGTGTAATGGTCCCGACTATGCACCATACGCCCAGAGACTGGACCTGGGATGGGTAGTCATAGGAAATGTATGCTTGGATCAACCAAAAATCCGCTCATTCAAAACGTACGTGCGTGGAGATGGACGCACAACTTGCATTAAGCCTTGCCCTCATCACTATGAGGTGAAAGAGAAGCCTCCAGACCTCATACAACCACCTGACGACATTCCTCCCTTTGCCGACAACTTGGGAAGATTAGTCTTTCATACCAGCAAGGACGATGATAAAGTAGCTTTGTCAGTAGAGGACAGAGAATTTATCAAGATAATGGACAATGAGTTCCTTAAAGATGAAACCAATCACTGGGTTTCTCCATTACCCTTCCGAGCTACCAGGGTGAGACTCCCAAACAATAGGGAACAAGCTCTGTCTAGATTTAACTCTCTTCAGCGTACCATGAACAGTAAGCCTGAGATGAGAGAACACATCGTTGCCTTTATCGACAAAATATTCCGCAACAACCATGCAGAACCAGCTCCATCCTTAGGGAAGAACGACGAGTGCTGGTACTTGCCTTCATTTGGAGTGTATCACCCACGGAAACCTAATCAAATTAGGGTTGTTTTCGACTCAAGTGCCAAACATCAAGGTGTATCTCTTAATGATGTCCTAATCTGACGAATAACCTAGTTGGAGTGCTGATGAGGTTCAGAAAAGAGCTCGTTGCCATCACCGCTGACATTGAACAGATGTTCCACTGTTTCGTAGTCAGAGAGGACCACCGGAATTTCCTCAGGTTTCTGTGGTACAAGAATAACGACACCAACGCCGAGATGGCAGAATATCGAATGAGGGTACACGTATTTGGAAACAGCCCTTCACCTGCCGTGGCAACTTACGGCCTTCGGCGAACTGCATTAGAGGGAGAATCCGAGTACGGTAAAGACGCCAAAGACTTTGTAGAAAAGGACTTCTACGTAGACGATGGACTCAAATCACTACCGACTGAAGAAGCGGCTATCGATCTGCTCAAAAGGACTCAAAGTATGTTGTACCAAGCTAAACTTAGACTACACAAAATTGCTTCAAACAGCCTGGCCGTTATGAGGGCCTTCGAATCAGGCGATCATGCACCAGGATTCAAGGACATTAACTTGGGACTGGACAGTCCACCTGTGCAGAGGAGCTTGGGCCTCAGATGGGATCTCTCGGCTGACTCCTTCGGTTTTCAGATAAGTTGTGCAGACAAGCCATTCACAAAGCGAGGCGTCCTATCAGTAGTAAACAGCCTATTTGATCCGCTGGGATTTGTAGCGCCCATCACCATACAAGGTAAATCTCTACTGAGACAGTTTTCTGAAACAGTCAAGGATTGGGATACCCCACTTCCCTCCGAGAAAGAGCAAAAATGGGAAGCCTGGAAGCGATCTTTGTGTGCCTTGGATGAGATCCACATCCCGAGATGCTATATTAAAACCTCACTTTCCTCTAGCATAAAGAAAGAACTCCACGTGTTCTCGGATGCCTCCACGGAGGCCATCGCAGCGGTCGCCTATCTGAAGGTGACAGAACCCAACAACCAAAATCACGTTGGATTCGTCTTTGGTCCAGAGTTTCTGCTTGGAGAGGCGGACGAATGTGTACAGGAAGTTTTCAGCATCCAGGATCCGGATAATGATCCAGAAATCCGCACTGAAGTTAATGCATTAGTCACTGGAACAAAGCAAACCGCCAGCTTCAGTTGTCAGCGCTTTGAACGTTTCTCCAGTTGGATGAGACCCATCGAGAACGTCCCTGATGGGTGAACAGGACTGTATCTAGCTTCGCAGATCTTCTCCATTCCAAGTTGGAAAACAGAACTATCTATGTTTGCATTCTAACATGTTTTCTTTTACAGGTTGTTTATATTTTATGGACATTCGTCATAGTGAAATCCCCTAAGTGAATTTCAGACGGGGAGTGTGCTGTTCCTTTCATATTTAATTTCTGCACTGTATTATTTCTTGTTTTACCTATGTTGTTTAAGTCTATTGTTCTCTGCTGCCATCTGCTGGCCGGAATTTGTATGCTGCACGCCTTCGTTCTTGTTAAATAAAGTTTTATCTCTGGGCGTGGTTTTAGCAGCCTTGGGCCTGGTCACTTCCTGTAGCCTTTTTTAGTGCTGCATTCTTTGTGGCTGGAGACACACACCTTGGCTTGTGAAGGCATCAGTTTTTGACCAGCAGTTGCCTCAGCAGTTAGCCTCAGGAAAGACATCCACATGACAGCATCTACTGTATTCCATCACCATATGTCACTGCTCTGGATCAATAAACCCACGTTTGATTGCATCCTCATGTCTACGTCTGGATCCATCTAACCTGAGCATCTGCCGGTCCGGTCTGCTCCACTGCTTGGATACGAAGGTAGGCCAGTCACAAAGTCATTATCATTTACACCTTCATTCGCCTGCATGTGGGGACAGAACATGCGCAAAGCCCTGCCCATGAATTCATGAGACACTCGGTCAAAGGCCTTCTCCTTGGCAAGGCTGACCAGGGCCGCATGTACACGGCGGTCTTTGATATATTGTACCATGTCTCTCATGAGAGCGAGGCTGTTTGCGATCCTGCGGCCGGGTATGCCGCAGGTCTGATCCGGGTGGATGATTGTGCCGATGACAACCTTCAGCCGGTTGGCTAGCACCTTGGCGAGGATCTTGTAGTTCACGTTCAGGAGAGAGATGGGACGCCAGTTTTTCAAATCACATCTGTCCCCCTTCCGCTTATACAGGATCGTGATCATTCCTTCCCTCAACGATGGGGGCATTCTACCCTCCACCACCATCTCCTCATAGAGTTCCAGCAGGTCCGGACAGATCAGATCCCCCAGCGCTACATAGAGCTCCGCTGGGAGGCCGTCACTGCCCGTTGTCCTGCGGGACCTAAAGGATCTAGCGGCAGAGAGCACCTCCCCCACCATCAGAGGGTCATCCATTGCCTCCGTACCTGCAGGGTCAAGGTGGTTAGTGATACCTGACAGGAATTTATCGGCGGCTGTCTGGTCGGTGTTTTTCAGGGAGTAGAGGTCGCTGTAGTAGTCTGTGACGACTCCCATTTCTTCCTCCTTCCCCGAATGCATGTTGCAGTCTTTGTCTCGAAATTCGTTCAGGGGCGTGTGGCCGGTGTGGAGTTTCCTGAAAAAGAACGAGTTACACTTCTTACCCTTCTCCAGGTTTTCCACTTTGGAACGGAAGACGATCCGCCTGGATTCCTCCTCAAAGTGCCTTTTCAGGCTCTTTTTGGCCACCTCCAGCTCCTCTCGTTCCAGCCGCACTGGTGAAGGTCTTGCAGGGACCGCAACTCCCGCTGCAGCGCTCTGAAGGCCCTCTTCTTCTCACACGCCTGATGTTGTAGTTGCTGCGCAAGAGACAGGTGAGGGTGACACAAGTAACGAGCAAACATATGTAGATGATGATGTGGCCGACCGCACAAAGGGGCCAGGTGAAGAGGGGGCACTATAATCATCAGGGGGGCGAAGGTGGCATGCTGTGAGACAGCAGGGTGCAGCCACACGTGGGAGGGGTATACTGTCTGCTACTCGGGAGACTACCTGTAAGGAACACACTAGCAGTTCAGGGGTTCATAAAAGCAGCGGCAAACAGGCATCACACAGTGGTGGAGGTAAAATGCGACACTCGGCAGTGTGGGAATTTTTCACAAAATCAATGAGGGTCGCTAGTGTGGCAGTATGCAGGATGTGTGGGCAGAAGGTGAGGCGTGGCCAGGGTGGTAATGTTGGCAAGCTGTTGTGCCTTCCTATCAACTTCAATGCCGTCTATTGCTCTTGATGCTCCTCCTCCTCCTTATCCTCATCACTTGTTTCGACAGCCAACGATCACCAAGGCAATTGCAAAAAGACAACAATATGCATGCACTTATCCAGTGGCGTAGAAACTGTACATGCACCTGGCCAAGTTTCTGATACTACAGTCCCTCCCTTTCCATGTAGTTGACTCTGCCCATTTCAGAGAACTGATGCCTTGTGCCCAGCCAAGGTGGAGAGTCCCAAGCCGACATTACTTTTCCAAAAAAGCTGTATCAGCCCTGCACACGTATGTTGAGCAGAAGGTGGGCCAGTTCATAGCCTCTAGGTGTCTGGTAGAGTTCATGCCAGCCCTGACATATGGAGTTGTAACTATGGTTAAGGAAAATATATGCAGCCCCCTGGGTAAATGTCATTCCAGCCCAGGCACACCAGCAACTTGGCCAGGTGATGGTAATGCCTCCTCTGCATTATAATCGTGGGATTTCTGCACCAATGTCCTCCTCTGCCTCCTCAACTCCCACCTTGTCCTGACCCTCTGCTCTAGGCACAGTTCACAGTGGTCCTCCAGCATCATTTATGCAAAGATAGACATTGTCATGCGGTTCTGCACCTCATCTGCCTGGGTAAACTGAGCCACACCAAGGAGGAACTGTTCCCCGTCATTAATTTAAAAAAATTGAACACTGGCTGTCTCCTCATCAACTGGAGATTGAAACCATGGTTACCAATAATGGGAAGAACATTTTGTCCGCGCTGCATCAGGGAGGGCTAACCCATGCACCCTGCATGGCGCACGTCTTCAATCTTGTTGTCAACCCTCAAGTGATCGACTGAACTGTAAGAGCTGTTTAAAAATGTCCAGAAAACCTCTTTGAGCTTCAGAGGCAAAATGCTCTTCCCCAGCATCACCTGATATGCGACATTTCTACACGTTAGAACTCTACACTCCATATGTTAGACCACCTGTACAAGCAAAGGAAAGCAGACAACAATTTCCAAATGCAGCAGACAGAAAGGTTTACAACCCGGTGTAATTTCCACATTAGACAGTGGCAGCTCATGCGTGACATGTGCTGTTTGCTCAGGCCAATTGAGGAAGCCATTTTATATGTCAGTCGGCAGAACTATGGGATGAAAGATGTCATTCCACTCCTTCACATCCTGGAGGGGATGCTGAGAAATATGATTAGTGAGGGGACAAAAGACGTGGCGCCTACATCTCATGGCCACCTGAACCCTGAGGAGGATGAACTGGCAGAGGAGGGGGATGATGATGAGAAGGAGGTCATAAATGCCCAGGAATATTATACACAACTAGGTGGTCCATCTGCCCAAGGGACAGGAGAAAAACAGGAGGAGAGTGAGGAGCTGGAGGTCGACAGCAAAGACAACGCAGATGACCTTGACAGACCATGGCAGTATCCAATGGAGATGGAGGCAGGGAGGCCCTCTGTCCCTTGTGCAAATGGCCAGATGCATTCTGTAATGTTTGAGTAGTGACAGCCACATTGTCAGGATTCAGCAAAGGGCTGACTACTGACTATGCACATTGTTAGACCCTCACTGAGAGGGATGCAAAAATGGACTACTATAGAGACATGCTGTGTAGTAGGTTGGGTGCTGCCTGCCAGCGCCATTTCCTGTCTTCAGGAAGGTCTGACCAGGGGGACCTTCTGTGCTCACATTCCACTGCCATGACTGGGGGAGGTAGGAGCAGCACCAGCTCCAAAAGCAGCAACTTAAAGGCTATGTACCCCTTTTGGGGCAATTTTTTTAATTATTGCATTGTATTTATTATGCACTTATTTTTTTATTGGTCTTTATTAAAAATATGGAGTCCTTTTCTCTGTACATAGCAGAGATGCTCTATTAGCAGGATCTGAATTTTCTCTCTCTTCCATCAGACAGAGATCTGATGGGCTCCTTATCTCTGCTCTCTGACCTTATAAACACTGATCAAAGCTCAATCTTTATCTTGCTCATAAGAATGTGGCTTAAATAAGTGTTTATGACCTCTTAGCAATCGACAGTAAGATTCATACAGCTAGAAAAACAGTTAACCCATTGTGACAGAACGGATCAATATTTTTAATAGGACCAATTAAAAAAATAAAATTTTTAGGCCAAAATGAGTAAAATGCAATCATAAAAAAATTACCCCTGAATGTGTACAGTCTTTTTGTCTGGAGGCAGTGATGACCAGTTTTCTTCAGCCGCCTTCTGAAGAAACCACTCAGTAGTAGCAGCAGTGGGACATGCAGCAGAACCTCAAACAGCAGGTGGTGGCATGTCACCCATGATCCAAGATCCCCTGGACTACTGGGCATGCATACTTGAAGTGTGGCAGCAACTGGCCGAGTTTGCCATGGGCATGCTATTTTGCCTGACCAGTAGTGTGGCACCAGAGTGGGTGTTCAGTGCGGCGGGGGGCATAGTTACCCCTAAGAGAACTCGCCTTTCCTCACAAAATGTTGAGACTAACCTTCATAAAGATTAATCAGGCATGGATCAACCAGGATTTCCAGATGAAACAGAATAGATCATTCTGCCACCAATGATCATACTGTAGTGTGCTGCCACCCGCCCGCTGCTGCCTATACTGCCATTCTTACAGTGGGGCTTCTTGGCCTACTGATATGTACTTGTTACATTTTTACAAGGATATGCATGCCACTGGGACTTTTATTATACTGCTGTTGTTGGGGTCTGCTACTACTGTGATCTGCCACCATCTTGTGCTGTATGCCACTGCTGCTGCCTCCTCCCCTCCCCTGCCACTATTGTCACTGTTTGGCCATGTTCACATCACGGTTTATTTTTCCGTCCTTCTGATCCATCAGAAGAACAGAAGAAGAAAAAACAATCCTGTATTTTGAGCATCCGTAAGGCCTCTTTCACACGGTCAGTATTTAGTCAGTGTTTTGCTTCAGTATTTGTAAGCCAAAAGCAGGATCGGGTCCAAAACACATAAGAGATGTAAATATTTCCATTATATTTTATCTCTTTAGGTTCCACTCCTGGTTTTGGCTTACAAATACTGATGAAATAATGATGCAAAATACTGACCAAATACTGACCGTGTGAAAGAGGCCTTTTGCTCAATTGTATCTGTTTTTGCCATTTACGTCTGAAATCGTTTTATTTTTATTTTTTTTCACTGAAAAAAGACCTGCATGTCAGTATTTGGCCAGTATTTTGAATCAGTATTTGCTCAGTGGGTCCAAAACACAGAAGCTATGCAAATATTCCCATTATATGTTATCTCTTTAGGTTCCATTCCTGGTTTGGGCTTACAAATACTGATCACATGCTGATGAAAAATACTGAGCAAATACTGACCATGTAAAAGAGGCCTCACATATTGTCAAAATACAGGATTGTTTTTTCTTTTACTACCACAATCATTCCTCCTAAATTCAGTTCTATTGATAACAGGCAGCGCATCCCTGAGTGCATCCTTCATGAAAGATGCCCATTAGTGTCACGAGGGTGTCAAGAGCCACGTCTGACTCCGTTATACCCGGGGTCAGGAAGTCGCAGCGGGTGGCTGCGCGTTCTATGTATAAAGAGAGTGCTGTTTCTTAATGGTAGCTTTCTGGGTTTGCCTTGCAACCCTTTTTGGCTCACTCAGGGATCCGTAGCTTCTTCTCCTCAGCTGTTTCTTGTCCAGCACTCCTAACCTCCTTATATTTCCCTCTCTCACTTCTCTGGTTGCCAGATATAGAGCTTCCTGCCTGGACTTCTATACTGACCCACTGGAGCT
Source organism: Bufo bufo (assembly GCF_905171765.1). Lineage (NCBI taxonomy): Eukaryota > Metazoa > Chordata > Amphibia > Anura > Bufonidae > Bufo > Bufo bufo. The sequence continues at coordinate 162,123,848 of NC_053395.1, forward strand.
GTGTAGCTGTGTTCCCTGGTTGTTGTTCCAGAACGTTACCCTCCGGATCCCTGTTGGGCCTTTGTGGTCTGCTGTTGTCGCCCACCTGGGATTATATGTCTGTCTGTATTGTCTGTCCTCTCCTTGGTGTTTTCCTCTTAGTGTCAGTGGTGCAGACTAGTGATCCCACCGCCCCGTTCACTACATAGGGCTCATCTTAGGGAAAGCCAGGGTTTAGGCACGTGATCGGCGTACGGGTGAGGAACCCGTCTAGGGACGTCAGGGCAGTCAGGTGCCAGCCGCAAGGTGAGTCAGGGGTCACCACCTTTCCCTCTCCCTTGGACAGGGCCTTCCCATTTCCCTCCCTTTGCGTGACGCCGGTCATTACATTATATCTGGCCCTTATTTTGTGTAGGTAAAAACAAAACAAAAAAAAAAAACTACTTTTTCTTTCTACCTACTTAGAATCCATTAGGCGTGTCTTTGGAGGTGGCAGGATTGAAGGGGTCGGTCCTCCAGCAACAGCAGCAATTGCAACAGACCGCAAGCCCAGCGGTTGCTACAGGTAACCAGGTTGTTGCGGAACCCAAGGTTGCTCTTCCTGACAGATTTTCTGGGGGAAGGGACAAATTTGTGACGTTCCGTGAGGCCTGTAAATTATATTTTAAGCTGCGTCCTTACTCCTCTGGTAATGAAGAACAGCGGGTGGGGGTTGTTATTTCCCTGCTGCAGGGGGACCCGCAATCCTGGGCGTTCTCTTTACCCACTGATTCCCAGGCTCTCCGGTCAGTGGATGAATTTTTTGGGGCCTTGGGTCTCATATATGATGACCCTGACCGAGTCGCACTGGCTGAATCAAAATTACGGAGACTCCTACAGGGAGAGCGGCCAGTAGAGGAGTATTGCTCAGAGTTCCGTAGGTGGGCTACGGATACCCAGTGGAACGACCCGGCTCTCAGGAGTCAGTTCTGCTCTAGGTTATCCAAAAGAATTAAGGATGCGCTTGCGCTGTATGAGACTCCCTTTTCCCTTGATGCGGTTATGTCCCTTTCTATCAGAATAGATAGACGTCTTAGGGACAGATTGAAAAATCCAGAGCAATTAGTAACCTCTCCCAAACAGCAGTTAGTCTGTACGGACTTAGACAGGCCTATGCAGCTAGGAGGAACTACTCGTCAGGTCCATCCTCCTGAGGCTCGCCGTAGGCGTGGGGTTTGTTTTTTCTGTGGGGAGAGGGGTCATTTTATTAATGTCTGTCCTTCCTTTCTCAAAAACAAAAGACCGTCGGAAAACTACTAACCCCAGGCTGTGTGGAGGATGTCAGCCGGGGGGTATACGTTTCCTCCATACGAACATCGCAATTTGTGTTGCCAGCGGTTGTTGTTTTTGGTGTTAAGACGGAGATTATTTCTTTTTTTCTAGACAGTGGAGCAGGAGTAAATTTGATAGATGCCCATTTTGCCCACACTATGGGTTTGTCTCTCTGTATGCTACAGAGACCTATTCCCATATTCGCTATTGATTCTGCTCCTCTGTCTCAGAGAAACCTCACTCACATTGTCCATAACTTACACCTTCGGGTAGGGGACCACCATAACGAGTTGCTTTCATGTTATGTTCTGGAGGGGCTTCCCACTCCTGTGGTGTTGGGTCTTCCCTGGTTGGTAGCGCACAATCCAGTGGTGGATTGGCAGGCCAGGGAGATATTGGAGTGGAGTGAGCATTGCAGAGAAAATTGCTTAAATAGCAATTGCTTAGTCGCCTCCATAGCTACCCTACCTACATTTGTTTCGGACTTTGAGGACGTTTTTTCTGAAAAGGGTTGCCAGAAGTTACCACCTCACTGTCCTTATGATTGCCCGGTTAACCTGATTCCCGGTGCAAAATTACCCAAGACCAGGTTATATAATCAGGAGAGACAAGCCATGAAAGATTATATCTTCGAGAGCTTGGCTAAGGGACACATCAGACCCTCTTCTTCATCCGTGGCTGCAGGGTTTTTCTTCATTAAAAAGAAAGATGGGGGCCTGCGTCCTTGCCTAGATTTTCGCAAATTAAACCGGATAACCATCTGAGACCCATACCCTCTTCCTCTCATTCCTGACCTGTTTAATCAGATTGCGGGTGCTAGGTGGTTCTCCAAACTTGATCTTAGGGGGGGCTACAATCTGATTCGTATCAAGGAAGGGTCTGACCAATGCTCCTGCTGTCTTCCAACATTTCGTTAATGACATTTTTAGTCATCTTATCGGCAGGTTTGTGGTGATATACCTAGATGATATTTTAATTTATTCGTCTGATCTGAAAACACATGAGGTGCATGTCAGACAGGTACTGCAGGTCCTACGGACGAATAAATTCTATTCTAAAATTGAAAAGTGTGTCTTCGCCGTTCAGGTAATACAGTTCCTAGGGTATTTATTATCTGCTTCAGGTTTCTGTATGGATCCTAGGAAGGTCCAGGCAATTTTAGATTGGGATCTTCCTGAGAACCTCAAAGCACTGCAACAGTTCTTGGGCTTCGCAAATTTCTATAGAAAGTTCATTAAAAATTATTCGGTGATTGTAAAACCCCTTACTGACATGACTAGGAAGGGGACTGATTTTTCTAAATGGTCTAGACGCCCTACTTGCTGGTAGAGACCGAATTTGCATATGATAAAACTTCGTTTTTTGACTAAACTGCTGGATCAAAGTAAGGAACACTATTATATTTTCAGATATCGCTATATAACTAATTTAACTAGCCCAAAAAAAAAAAATCACTTTAGTGGGGTGACAGAAACCCTTTAAAGGTTCCCTCTTGGAAACTGGGTCCTAGGTTTATTGGTCCTTACAAAATAGTAGCCATCATTAACCCCGTGGCTTTTCGCCTGGAGCTACGTTTTCCATAAGTCGTTACTCAAAAAGTATGTTCCACCTCTAGAACCATCACCGCTGCCACCCCCTCCTGTTATTGTGGATGGTAATCTAGAGTTTCAAATATCCAAAATTGTTGCTACTCGTCGGGTCCGCCGTTCTCTTCAATATCTGGTGCATTGGAGGGGTTACGGTCCCGAGGAAAGAATGTGGGTTCCAGCGTCTGAGGTAAACGCCGACAGGTTAGTTCGGGTTTTTCATGCCTCTCATCCTGAGAGACCTAGTCCTGAGTGTCCGGAGGCCCCTCGTGGAAGGGGGGGTACTGTCACAAGGGTGTCAAGAGCCACGTCTGACTCAGTTATACCCGGGGTCAGGAAGTCGCAGTGGGTGGCTGCGCGTTCTATGTATAAAGAGAGTGCTGTTTCTTAATGGTAGCTTTCTGGGTTTGCCTTGCAACCCTTTTTGGCTCACTCAGGGATCCGTAGCTTCTTCTCCTCAGCTGTTTCTTGTCCAGCACTCCTAACCTCCTTATATTTCCCTCTCTCACTTCTCTGGTTGCCAGATATAGAGCTTCCTGCCTGGACTTCTATACTGACCCACTGGAGCTGTGTAGCTGTGTTCCCTGGTTGTTGTTCCAGAACGTTACCCTCCGGATCCCTGTTGGGCCTTTGTGGTCTGCTGTTGTCGCCCACCTGGGATTATATGTTTGTCTGTATTGTCTGTCCTCTCCTTGGTATTTTCCTTTTAGTGTCAGTGGTGCGGACTAGTGATCCCACCGCCCCGTTCACTACATAGGGCTCATCTTGGGGAAAGCCAGGGTTTAGGCACGTGATCGGCGTACGGGTGAGGAACCCGTCTAGGGACGTCAGGGCAGTCAGGTGCCAGCCGCAAGGTGAGTCAGGGGTCACCACCTTTCCCTCTCCCTTGGACAGGGCCTTCCCATTTCCCTCCCTTTGCATGACGCCGGTCATTACAATTAGCCACAGACCAGTTATCAGGAACAAGTGCTCTCAATAACTCTTATTCCCGATAATTGACCTGAAAATCATGAAGTCTAATAGGGCCTATAATTAATTTTGCGGTCTGATTTAGTAGACTGGGACCTGATTTAATGGGATCTACTATAAGGTCTGATCAGTGGTCTGGTCTGGATAGTGATTAAGGGTCTGGTCTGAATTAATTATGTGGTCTTATCTGGGGTCTGGTTTGGAGCCTGAAGTATTGTAGCATCTAGTCTTGGTTATGAATAAATTTAAGGGTCTCGGGTTGGACTTAACGGGGTTGTCCAAGTTATATTTATTGATGACCTATCCTCAGGATAGGTCATCAATATCAGATCGGCGGGGGTCCGACACCCGGCATCCCTGCCGATCAGCTGTTTGAAGAGAAGGCACGCGCCGTGCCAGGGCTGCCTCCTCTTCACTGTTTACCTTCTCGCCGTTGCATCTGCAGTGGTGAGCAGGTGTAATTACACCCAAGCCCTCCCATTTATTTCAATGGGACAACCCCTTTAAAGAGGTCTGCCTAATGACAGATTCTCTTTAATGTGTAAATAATGCCCAAATTGCGGTAGGTACAAATATACATTATGCCAGATCTACAAGGTCTCATATAAGGGGTGTGGGGATTCGCTCTGGTAGTTAGGACTAGCAGATGCAGTATAGTGGCAAAGTACACAGTTCTTGAATTAAATAGCAGTGTTTATTCACACATTGGTGTATAACAAAATGCAGATAAGGTGTATCACAAAACGCAGGTGGCTTAGTTTGTTCACACACAAGGAAAGTCCATAAACAATAAAAGTCACCTTATCTCCTGGGTGTTAATTCACACCCTGTTAGCCGTTCAGCCCTTCAAGTCCATAGGCGGCCTGTTCGCCTTAAGGCTAGGTCTACAAGACGACATTTGTCGAGCGACATTTTATTGCACCAATGTCGCGCAACAATTTTTATAATGTCAGTCTATGGTGTCGCACTGTAACATGCAACATGCTGCGACGCAACAGTCGCAGATAATCCATTCGAGATGGATTTTTTTTGCGACTGTCGCGTCGCAGTCGCAGCACGTTGCATGTTGCAGTGCGACACCATAGACTGCCATTATAAAAATCGTTGCACGACAAATGTTGCAGTGTAGTTGTTCCCTATCTGTCGACTTATTATCGCACGACAAATGTCGTCGTGTAGACCTAGCCTTAGAAGGGCCTGAGTCCTCCAGCCCGTCTCAAACCTCAAATCCCAGCACAGCCCTCAGTTCACAGCACACAGACTCCTGAGCTCCACTGTCAGAGGGAGGTAAATCCACCACACCTGGCAGTGCTGGCTGGTTTTTATGCCTGGCAAAACCCCGCCTGGAACATGGGGAGTAGTCACCCACCCAGCACTTTGACTACCCTTAGTAAGAGCCGTCCCGGATCAGCTATAACAGCCATGCTAAATCTTTAGGTGTCAATTAGCAATAGCTGCTGCTGACACATAAAATATGGGCTCTTACTTTACCGAGGCCAGGAACCTCGGTGACACATACCTTTCATCCACGATGATTCCAGGTACCTTCTTACAGGGGGTAGAGAGTCACCCTCATTTATTTTGCTATACATGCTGTACATACTGTGGGTTGAGTTTACTATTACTATATGCTATGTTATGTTATCTTTATCTTATGCTGTTGTGTTGTAAGGCTATTTTTAAGTACTGATTGGTTCTGTCCACTTTAATATTCTGTATAATGATATTCCTTGTAACATGGTGAATTAGGTACATATACAAACACCCCAACCCCCATTGTGCTGATAAGGCCACATTCCTGAATAGTTGTCTCAGAGACATGCGTGCTGCACACTGGAGGACGGGCTGAAAGATATAAACCGGGCACACACAGCACGAGGGCTTGTTCAGCCTCCTAAAATGTTTACAACCACACAGAATGCTAGAGAATATTATTTTAAAATGGAATACTTTCCTTATTGATACCCCAAAGCTTCTCAGATCTCCTGCATCAGAGATGACATCTTGACATGGATAGGACTGCTGCAGCCAATCACTGAACACAAAGGCGAAACCTCATTGGTGTTGACAGGTCACTGCTACAGCTAGTTGCTGAATACAGTGGTCACATGTCTGGGTCAGAATATGGAGCCCGCTATACAGAGATCGCCAGTGGACCGGTAATTGTCAAAATCAATAACCCCATATCTTACCGTAATGCAGCACATAATAAATTTGCACTTGTTTGTTTACTGGTATCAGCTTTTCTTCACATACTCTCAGAAATGGTCTTCTAACAGTTTTGCTTAGTGCTGTCTTCTGCTGTGAGAATCTGTGGGCGTTCCTGTTGATAGAGAGCAGTCACTTTTCCCAAACAGATTAGAACAGTGTGAGGACACACAACGCTATGTACACATCGAAGTACACAGTGGGGAGATTTATCAAAACTGGTGTAAAGTAGAACCGGCTTAGGCTAGTTTCACACTTGCGGCAGGACGGATCCGACATGCTGTTTAGCATGTCGGATCCGTCCTGTGGCTGTTCGCCGTGCCCCCGCTCCGTCCCCATTGACTATAATAGGGATGGGGGCAGAGCTCCGGCGCAGCACGGCGGTGCACGGAGAAAGCCGCCGGACTAAAAAACCTGACATGCAGTAATTTTAGTCCGGCGGCCTTAAGCCGTGCACCGCCGTGCTGCGCCGGAGCTCCGCCCCCATCCCCATTATAGTCAATGGGGACGGAGCGGCGGCCCGGGGGCACGGCGAAACAGCCGCAGGACGGATCCGACATGGTGAACAGCCTGTCGGATCCGTCCTGCCGCAAGTGTGAAAATACCCTTAGCAACCAGATTCCTCCTTTCATTTTCCAATGAAGCTGTGAAAAATGAAAGGAGGAATCTGATTGGTTGCTATGGGCAACTAAGTCAGTTCTACTTTACACCAGTTTGATAAATGACATGTGTATATATATATATATATAAAAAATTACAGCACTCTAAAACACTTTACTCACCCCTGTGGTCGTACTGTTTTCAGCTCATTCACAGAGACTCTTTTCAAGCTATGAGCTAAAACATTGCGGCTAGTGTTGAGTTACCTTTTAAGTTTGGCATACAAGGTTCAGGTTATCTAAGAATTCCGTTATGGATTTCGCTACCATGTACCATAAGGCCTCTTTCACAAGGGTGTCGCGTGTGAGGGCCGGACAAGATGCGGGTGCGTTGCGGGAAAACGCGCGATTTTTCCGCGCGAGTGCAAAGCGTTTTAATGCGTTTTGCACGCGCGGGAGAAAAATCAGCATGTTTGGTACCCAGACCAGGACTTCTTCACAGAAGTTCGGGTTTGGGATCGGTGTTGTGTAGATTTTCCCCTATAACATGGTTTTAAGGGAAAATAATAGCATTCTGAATACAGAATGCTAAGCAAATTAGGGATGGAGGGGTTACAAAATAAAATAAAAAATTAAACTCACCTCATCCACTTGTTCGCAAAGCCCGGTTCGTCTTCTTTCTTCTTCTTTGAGGACCTGGGAGGAAGAGGACCTTTGGTGACATCACTGCGCTCATCACATGGTCCATCACCATGGTGATGGACCATGTGATGAGCGCAGTGACGTCACCAAAGGTTCTTTTCCTCCCAGGTCCTCAAAGAAGAAGAAAGAAGACAAGCCGGGCTGCACAAACAAGTCGATGAGGAGAGCTTAAATATTTGTAATTTTTTTTAACCCCTCCATCCCTAATTTACTTAGCATTCTGCATTAAGAATGCTATTATTTTCCCTTATAACCATGTTATAAGAGAAAATAATAAAGATCGGGTCCCGATCATCTACTAGCAACCATGCGTGAAAATCGCACCGCATCCATACTTGCTTGCGATTTTCGCGCAGCCCCAGTCACTTCTATGGGGCCTGCGTTGCGTGAAAAACGCACAATATAGAGCTTGCTGCGATTTTTACGCAACGCACCAGTGATGCGTGAAAATCACTGCTCATGTGCACAGCCCCATTGGAGTGAATGGGTCTGGATTCAGTGCGGGTGCAATGCGTTCACCTCACTCATTGCACCCGCACGGAATTCTCGCCCGTGTGAAAGGGGCCTAAGGGTCCATTCACACGTCCGCAACTGTTTTGTGGTCCACAAATTGGGTATCCTCACACATAATCCCCCTGCAAGGTCTGGCATACCGCAGAAGGGGTTAAGCAGCCAACATCATGGGCCAGCACCGATGTCGGCCATTTCAAGCAGAGTGTCAGCTGCATTTTACAGCTAACACTCTACCCCGCTGCCGCTCTGCAAACCTTGACTTGGTGGGGGGCGAGGGGGGCTTGTTGAGTCGCCGGCCATCCTGAAGGGAGGGGGGGGCGGCGGGGCTTGTTGCTATATAATGCATAGGCCCACATAACGTTATGAGGCTGATATTTCTGCAGGGAAACCATTGCTAGTCTCCCATGCAGAAATAAATGTAGACAATTTTACACTAAACATAAGACCACTGCTGCCATACACAGCACCCACCTGACACTGCCATACACAGCACCCACCTAACACTGCCATAAACAACGCCCACCTGACATTGCCATACACAGCGCCCACCTGATGCTGCCATACACAGCGCCCACTTGACGCTGCCATACACAGCGCCCACCTGACACTGCCATACACAGCGCCCACCTGACACTGCCATACACAGCGCCCACCTGACACTGCCATACACAGCGCCCACCTGACACTGCCATACACAGCACCCACCTAACACTGCCATAAACAGCGCCCACCTGACATTGCCATACACAGCGCCAACCTGATGCTGCCATCCACAGCGCCCACTTGACGCTGCCATACACAGCACCCACCGGACACTGCCATAAACAGCACCCACCTGACATTGCCATACACAGCGCCCACCTGACACTGCCATACACATCGCCCACCTGACACTGCCATACACAGCACCCACCTGACACTGCCATACACAGCACCCATCTGACACTGCCATACACAGTGCCAACCTGACGCTGCCATACACAGAGCCCACCTGATGTTGCCATGCACAGTGCCCACCTGACACTGCCATGCCCAGCGCCCACGTGACGCTGCCATACACAGCACCCACCTAACACTGCCATAAACAGCGCCCACCTGACATTGCCATACACAGCGCCCACCTGATGCTGCCATCCACAGCGCCCACTTGACGCTGCCATACACAGCACCCACCGGACACTGCCATAAACAGCACCCACCTGACATTGCCATACACAGCGCCCACCTGACACTGCCATACACATCGCCCACCTGACACTGCCATACACAGCACCCACCTGACACTGCCATACACAGCACCCATCTGACACTGCCATACACAGCACCCACCTGACACTGCCATACACAGCACCCATCTGACACTGCCATACACAGTGCCAACCTGACGCTGCCATACACAGAGCCCACCTGATGTTGCCATGCACAGTGCCCACCTGACACTGCCATGCCCAGCGCCCACGTGACGCTGCCATACACAGCACCCACATGACACTACTATATACATATTACATACACAGCTCTACCACGTGCCCATTACACAGATAGTTTACTATATACACATTGCACACACAGCTCTGCTACGTGTCCATTACATGGATAGAACTACTGTTTGCACATTACACACAGAAAACTGTACGATAGACTGGTTACACTGACATAGCCCTGCTTTATACATACATAAAGTACCTCTGCATTCTCCACCAGCACAGTCCTACACGAGCCTGTGTTCCCCTAACTCCTCCCACACACATGACTGACATCACCACAGGTCCTGTAACCACAATGTAGTGTTTAGTCCAGGAGCTGCTCCTGGTGAGAGAGATGTCAATGAGAGGTGGGGCTTCTCTGGAGAGGGGCGGGGCTTTGTGTGTTTCGGCCCTGCTGATGTGGGGGGGTTTAGAGGAGGGAGAGGGAGACAGTGCGTGCTCCCCTGTGAACAGGAGGATTAACAGAAAATCCGTCAGATGACGGATTCTCTGTAAACTCACTGAGAGCAGCCTGGAACAAAAATGAAAAAACATAGATAAATAGAACCAATTGGAGAAATGATTTTCTCCACAAAATAAATAAATTAGTGTTCAATTTTTTTTTACAAAGGTGTCCATATCCTTACTTCATGTATTATTTTCCCACATTCAAATGTGGTTGTTGTTTTTTTTAGGTACTGTAGCTGTACAATCCCTTTATGCATGTTTAGCTTTCAAGATGTCAGAGATGCATTTCATACAAGAATTTGATTTTTATCAGTGACGAGAAGATCTAAATCACCTCCACCAGGTTTTGAAAGCAGTTATCCTGTAAAGATCTTATCTAATCTTCATCTAGCATGGTCTGACAGTCAAAGACAGCAGGCGAAAGGTGCAGTTCAAAGTTGACATCCAGACACACTGCCAACAACATAGCGTCAACAGTTGCTTTAGGCCTCTTCCACACAACCGCATGGCTTTTTCAGTATTTTGCGGTCCGCAAAAAATGGATCCGCAAAAAATACGGATGACGTCCGTGTGCATTCCGTTTTTTGCGGAACGGAACAGCTGGCCCCTGATAGAACAGTACTATACTTGTCCGCTATGAGGACAATAATAGGACATGTTCTATCTTTGGATGGAACGAAAATACGGAAACGGAAGGCATACGGAGTACCTTCCGTTTTTTTTTGTGGATCCATTGAAATGAACGGTTCCTTATACGGTCCGTATACGGAATGCAAAAAACGGAACGTAAATGAAAAAAAAAAAAAGTTTGTGCGCAAGAGGCCTTAGGGTACATTCACACGACCGTATAATTTTATCCGCATCCGTTCCACATTTTGAGGCATAAATGCGGATCCTTTTATTCCTATGGGTGAATAAAATGTGCGGACAACGTTCAGTATGTTGTCCGCATCCGTGTTTCCACATTACATTACACGGTCGTGTGAATGTACCCTTAAGGGAATTGTAAGTGTCTAATGTTATAACAAAGGCCGCAAATGTGTGTGTCACCTGTAGTTAAAGGTTTAAGATAAAAGTATTTAGTCTTTTTGCTAACTCTTGTAGCATCTAAATTCTACATATTTTTTTCCTCCTTTTTTTGTCTTTTACGTTCAGTCCTTCACTTTGCCCTCCCCTCATGACATTGCTACCTTCCTCTAGCAACAGTTTATTGCTGTGATAAACCTACCTCTCTGCACTCCGACAGCATACCAGCTGGCACTGTACTTCACATGGCACCGAGTTAGTTATCTGTTCCATCACTTTGCAGCAAGCCCCGGAGGAGCCAGTGCAGAGAATGGGATTGATAGATTGAAATGTAACAAGAACATAGAACAACATAAATACATTCAATAACAGCAGATTTTGAGAGCAATCTTCTCTGGCACCATTAAGGATTATAGAGGCAGTTTGGATGGCTGTAATTTAGCACTTAGGTCATACTGGCCTAGTAAAGTTCTTGATAATGGGTCTCTTAGCCATAATCCCTTACAACAGAGAAGTGCCTTCAAATTTAGCCGTTTAATCTGCCATATCTCTTGTCAAGGATTCACTCGAGGCTTAGGATATAGTTGATTTCTCTAGAGAATTTGTAGCAGGAGCTGGAGCCCAGACATGTGCTTCCTCTCTATAGCTCAATTAGAAACTCCCACTCCTAAATCTTGTTCCTGTCAACTAGTGCTGAGCAAATCAAAATATCTGAAGTGGAATTTGATCTGAAGTTTTGAAAAAATTTGATTCGCAATGAATCCGAATTTCCTCGCGTTGCGTGGTAATGATTAGTTTTTTTTCCTAAAACACGTGTTACAAAGTGAAAGTAAGAAGCTTGGGAATGCAAGATCACCCATAATGCCGTGCAGACAGCAAATCCGCAGCTAGCCATCCCATGTGATGTCACAGCCCTTTAAAAGCCTCATCCTGCGCAGTCTCTGCCATTTCACTGTGAGCTGAGCATAGGGAGAGACATGAAAGCGCTGTTGTGCTAGGGATCGTAGTGCTGACAATCTGTAGAAAAAGAGAATACCGAATTTCCAGAGTAAAAGGGATCGAATTGCATGGACTATAATCTGAAGCTGAAGTGATCCATAGGATACAGCACAGTTTGAATTGATCGTGGTGTAGGGCACAGAGCTATCTAATAGAACGGTGTCCACAGTGATTAATAGCAAAACAATTCTATTGGGCCCTGATTCCAATATCGGCGTGAATAACCTGTCTAATTTTACTTTTATTGGGGCGTCTAAATTGTTTCATAGATAAACAATTCCATTAGGCCTAGATTCTCAGATTGGGATGAATAACCTGTCTTGTTCTACTGTTATTGGGGTGTCCACATTGACACTGAACAACTTATTTTACATATACAGTTAGTTACTGTACAGTATGTCCAACAGCTCTACACCAAAATTATAGGTACACAGCATATAATTAATCAGAATATACACTTTAGTTTTACATCAAATACAAAAATATAAAATCAGCAGCAGTAGCATATACAGTTGCAAGAAAAAGTATGTGAACCCTTTGGAATGATATGGATTTCTGCACAAATTGGTCATAAAATGTGATCTGATCTTCATCTAAGTCACAACAATAGACAATCACAGTCTGCTTAAACTAATAACACACAAAGAATTTAATGTTACCATGTTTTTATTGAACACACCATGTAAACATTCACAGTGCAGGTGGGAAAAATATGTGAACCCTTGGATTTAATAACTGGTTGAACCTCCTTTGGCAGCAATAACTTCAACCAAACGTTTCCTGTAGTTGCAGATCAGACTTGCACAAAGGTCAGGGGTAATTCTTGACCATTCCTCTTTACAGAACTGTTTCAGTTCAGCAATATTCTTGGGATGTCTGGTATGAATCGTTTTCTTGAGGTCCTGCCACAGCATCTCAATTGGGTTGAGGTCAGGACTCTGACTGGGCCACTCCAGAAGACGTATTTTCTTCTGTTTAAGCCATTCTGTTGTTGATTTACTTCTATGCTTTGGGTCGTTGTCCTGTTGCAACACCCATCTTCTGTTGAGCTTCAGCTGGTGGACAGATGGCCTTAAGTTTTCCTGCAAAATGTCTTGATAAACTTGGGAATTCATTTTTCCTTCGATGATAGCAATCCGTCCAGGCCCTGAAGCAGAAAAGCAGCCCCAAACCATGATGCCCCCACCACCATACTTCACAGTTGGGATGAGGTTTTGATGTTGGTGTGATGTGCCTCTTTTTCTCCACATAATATTGTGTGTTTCTTCCAAACAACTCAACTTTGGTTTCATCTGTCCACAGAATATTTTGCCAGTACTGCTGTGGAACATCCAGGTGCTCTTGTGCAAACTGTAAACGTGCAGCAATGTTTTTTTTTTTGGGACAGCAGTGGCTTCTTCTGTGGTATCCTTCCATGAAATCCATTCTTGTTTATTGTTTTACGTATCGTAGATTCACTAACAGGGATGTTAGCATATGCCAGAGACTTTTGCAAGCCTTTAGCTGACACTCTAGGATTCTTATTCACCTCATTGAGCAGTCTGCGCTCTGCTCTTGCAGTCATCTTTACAGGACGGCCACTCCTAGGGAGAGTAGCAGCAGTGCTGAATTTTCTCCATTTATAGACAATTTGTCTTACCGTGGACTGATGAACAGCAAGGCTTTTGGAGATACTTTTATAACCCTTTCCAGCTTTATGCCAGTCAACAATTCTTAATCGTAGGTCTTCTGAGAGCTCTTTTGTGCGAGGCATCATTCACATCAGGCAATGCTTCTTGTGAAAAGCAAACCCAGAACTGATGTGTGTTTTTTATAGGGCAAGGCAGCTGTAACCAACACCTCCAATCTCATCTCATTGATTGGACTTCAGTTGGCTGACACCTCACTCCAATTAGCTCTTGGAGATGTCATTAGTCTAGGGGTTAACATACTTTTTCCACCTGCACTGTGAATGTTTACATGGTGTGTTCAAAAAAAACATGGTAACATTTAATTATTTGTGTGTTATTAGTTTAACCACTTCCCATCTGGGCCATTTGCCCCCTTCCTGACCAGGCCAAATTTTGCAAAACTGACATATCTCACTTTATATGGTAATAACTTTGCAACGCCTTTATTTATCCAAGTCATTAAGAGATTGTTTTCTCGTGACACATTGTACTTCACGATAGTCATAAATTTGAGTCAAAATATTTCACCTTTATTTATGAAAAAATCCCAAATTTACCCAAAAATTTAAAAAATTCGCAATTTTCTAAATTTCAATTTCTCTGCTTTTAAAACAGAAAGTGATACCTCATAAAATATTTATTATTTAACATTCCCCATATGTCTACTTTATGTTGGCATCATTTTGGAAATGTCATTTTATTTTTTTAGGACGTTAGAAGGCTTAGAAGTTTAGAAGCAATTCTTCAAATTTATAAGAAAATTGCCAAAACCCCCTTTATAAGGACCAGTTCATGTCTGAAGTCACTTTGTGGGGCCTACATAGTGGATACCCCCATAAATGACCCCATTGTAGAAACTACACCCCTCAAGGTATTCAAAACCGATTTTACAAACTTTGTTAACCCTTTAGGCGTTCCACAAGAATTAAAGGAAAATGGAGATCAAATTTTTAAATTTCACTTTTTTGGCAGATTTTCCATTTTAATCAATTTTTTTCTTTAACACATCGATGGTTAACAGCCAAACAAAACTCAATATTTATTACCCAGATTCTGCGGTTTACAGAAACACCCCACATGTGGTCATAAACTGCTGTATGGGCACACGGCAGGGCGCAGAAGAAAAGGAACTCCACATGGTTTTTAGATGCCATGTCCCATTTGAAGCCCCCTGATGCACCCTTACAGTAGAAACTCCCAAGAAGTGACCCCATTTTGGAAACTAGGGGATAAGGTGCCAGTTTTATTAGTACTATTTTTGGGTACATATGATTTTTTGATCATTCATTATAACACTTTATGGGGCAAGGTGACCAAAAAATTGGTTGTTTTAGCACAGTTTCTATTTATTTATTTTTACAGCGTTCACCTGAGGGGTTCAGTCAAGTGACATTTTTATAGAGCAGATTGTTACGGATGTGGCGATACCTAATATGTATATTTATTAAAGTTTTACACAATAATAGCATTTTTGAAACAAAAAAATTATGTTTTAATGTGTCCATGTTCTGAGAGCTATAGTTTCTTTATTTTTTGAGAGATTTTCTTATGTAGGGGCTCATTTTTTGCGGGATGAGGTGACGGTTTTATTGGTACTATTTTGTGGGACATACGCATTTTTGATCACTTGGTGTTGCACCTTTTGTGATGCAAGGTGACAAAAATTGCTTGTTTTGACACAGTTTTGTTTTTTTTTTTTACGGTGTTCACCCGAGGGGTTAGGTCATGTGATATTTTTATAGAGCTGGTTTTTACGGACGCGGCAATGCCAAATATGTCTATTTTATTTTATTTTTTCTATTTTTAATTTTTTTTTTTTACATGTGAAACTTTATTTTATTTTATTTTTTCAACCCTTTATTTTTTTTTTTTTTTTTTACACTTTTCGTCCCCCATAAGGTCATACAAGACCTCTGGGGGACATTTGCTTCACTTTTTCTTTTTTTTTTCACAGTTGATTTCTCCTGTAACTGGGGCTGACATAGTAGCCCCAGTTACAGGACAAATGCACCCCTATAGAGGCTGTACAGCAGCAATCCAGCGCTGTACAGCCTCAGAGCAGGGCTGATCGAGGTCTGTGAGAGACCTCACACAGCCCCTGCACTCTCCGGTCCCGGCGGTCACATGACCACCGGGCCGGAACAGGAAGCGCACAGCGCTTCCTGCCCTGCAGACACAGCGATCGTGAAGGCAGGGACACCTGGGAACTGTCCCTGCCTTGTCTTAGGGTTGCCCTGCTGTCACTGACAGCGGGCAACCCGATCAGCAGCTGCACGATTAGCGTGCAGCTGCTATTTCTGACAGGACGTTTTAAAACGTGCTGTCAGAAATAGACGTCCACCCATAGGACGTTTATAGTCTATGGGCGGACGTGAGGCGGTTAAGCAGACTGTGATTGTCTATTGTTGTGACTTAGATGAAGATCAGATCACATTTTATGACCAATTTGTGCAGAAATCCATATCATTCCAAAGGGTTCACATACTTTTTCTTGCAACTGTATGTCACAGAAACACACAGAATATGGACACTATATTAGGCCCAGATTATTGGAATTTGGCCTAAAGAAAGAGTTTTCGTATGCAGGACAGTATATGTCACAGAAACACACAGAATATGGAGACTATATTAGGCCCAGATTATTGGAATTTGGCCTAAAGAAAGAGTTTTCGTATGCAGGACAGTATATGTCACAGAAACACACAGAATATGGACACTATATTAGGCCCTGATTATTAGAATTTGCCCTAAAGAAAGAGTTTTCGTATGCAGGACAGTATATATCACAGAAACACACAGAATATGGACACTATATTAGGCCCTGATTATTGGAATTTGCCCTAAAGAAACAGTTTTCGGATGGTGTACTGTATATGTCACAGAAACACACAGAATATGGACACTATATTAGGCCCAGATTTTTGGAATTTGCCCTAAAGAAATAGTTTTCGGATGGCGTACTGTATATGTCACAGAACACCACAGAATATGGACACTACTTTAGGCCCAGATTATTGAAATCTGCGGTACAGACACTGTTTTCTGATGTAGTATATATTTATATTTTTCACTATATCTGGGCCAGACAACCACACAAGGTATTGAAGCACAGATCACACAATTCACGGATTACACCGTTGACAGCAAAAATGGGGAAAGATTATGGGAGAAAAATAGTTTTCTGCATTTTACATTTTTTCCCTATATCTAGGCCTGATAACCACACAAGGTATTAAAGCGCAGATCACACAATTCACGGATTACACTATTGACAGCAAAAATGTGGAAAGATTATGGGAGAAAAATAGTTTTCTGTATTTAAATTTTTTTCCCTATATCTGGACCTGACAACCATACAAGGTATTGAAGCGCAGATCACACAATTTACGGATTACACCGTTGACAGCAAAAATGTGGAAAGATTATGGGAGAAAAATAGTTTTCTGTATTTAAATTTTTTTCCTTATATTTAGGCCTGACAACCACACAAGGTATTGATCACACAATTCACGGGTTACACTGTTGACAGCAAAAATGTGGATAGATTATGGGAGAAAAATTGTTTTCTATATTTTACATTTTTTCCCTATATCTATGCCTGACAACCACACAAGGTGTTGAAGCGCAGATCAAACAATTCACGGATTACACCATTGACAGCAAAAATGTGGATAGATTATGGGGGAAAAAATTGTGTTTTCTGTATTATAATTTTTTCCCTATATCTAGGCCTGATAACCACACAAGGTATTAAAGCGCAGATCACACAATTCACGGATTACACCATTGACAGCAAAAATGTGGATAGATTATGGGGGAAAAAATTGTGTTTTCTGTATTATCATTTTTTCCCTATATCTAGGCCTGATAACCACACAAGGTATTAAAGCGCAGATCACACAATTCACAGATTACACCGTTGACAGCAAAAATGTGGATTATGGGGAAAAAATTGTTTTCACTAATATTTTTTCTATTTCTGCCCCTGACACACAGAAGGTGTTGCTGCACAGATGTCACAAGTCACTGCAGACACCTTCCATATAGCAAAATAATCGCTATTTCGCAAAGTATAAAAAAAAAAATATTGAGGACAACTTTGCACAATTAAATTGCTGCCACCACACACAATAGTCCTTAAAAGGACTTTTGGGTCTTTGAAACGTTTTAAAATTGAATAAATTGCGATCACAAACTCCCTACACTATCTGTCCCTTCCTAAGCGCAGCTCTCTCTGACTCGCAATGAGCCGAACCCACGTCAATTGGTGCTATATAGCACCCGATGACGCGTTCCAGCCAGCCAATCACTGTAATACCAGCAGCCAACATGGCTACTGGCACTACAGTGATGGCAGTACTTACCTGCACGTTTATTGGCTGCTTAGCAGCCGCAAAACGTGCGGGGAGGAGACTCGAGCATGCCGCTCGAGCACAAGTGGTACTCGGCCGAGTACCGCCATGTGCCAAGCATGGCGATGCTCCAGCCGAACAGGTATTCAGGTGAGCATGCTCGCTCATCACTAGTGACAACAGCTCTACAATTCAGTATTTGTAGAGAAGTATGGTAGAGAAGAGCTTATTTTCTGGGAGCAAACCTCATGTGAGAACATTACCAGTCTGAAGAATTATTGTCATAGACAGTGCTTTATGGGGCCAGAATCGTTCACCCTCTATTTAGTTTAAACAGGAGATGTGCTGCTGGCAAAAGTGTTTTTTAGGCCAGTATAAAAGAGGTGTCCAGCCTACAAATGCTGCCACATTTACATATGATCACAAACAAGCGCGCTTATGAACTCTAATGGAGCCGCGTATCACCTGTGTAAAAGTACCACTGCCTTGAAAAATCAGGTAAGTTTTAATCAGTAGGAAATGTGTTTTTTTTACTATTTTCGAAAATCTGTCTGTGTCCTATAGTCAGCTGTGTCTTACAGTCCGAAAAATCTGGTATTTCATGAGCATGGATTTTTATGGAATGATGGGTAGGTAGAGAGATCTGCCATTTCTTCCCACTCCATTATGGCATTTTCCCCTAGTCTGAGATGAACACAGGTGTAGCTACTGAGCTCATTGCTGTGGGGATAGAGACAGGGCTCAGAGCATCATTCAGTGTCTGGAAGCTGCATGACCTCTGGAGGCTATGTATGGCCTCTTTCACACTTGCGTTGTCCGGATCCGTCGTGTACTCCATTTGCCGGAGGTGCCCGCCGGATCCGTAACAACGCAAGTGAATTAAAAGCATTTGAAGACGGATCCGTCTTCAAAATGCGTTCAGTGTTACTATGGCAGCCAGGACGCTATTAAAGTCCTGGTTGCCGTAGTAGTAGTGGGGAGCGGGGGAGCAGTATACTTACCGTCCGTGCAGCTCCCGGGGCGCTCCAGAATGACGTCAGAGCGCCCCATGCGCATGGATGACGTGATCCATGCGATCACGTCATCCATGCGCGATCACGTCATCCATGCGAATGGGGCGCCCTGACGTCACTCTGAAGCGCCTCGGGAGCCGCACGGACGGTAAGTATACTGCTCCCCCGCTCCCCACTACACTTTACCATGGCAAACAGGACTTTAGCGTCCTGGCAGCCATGGTAACCATTCAGAAAAAGCTAAACGTCGGATCTGGTAATGCGCCATTTAGCTTAAGGCCGGATCCGGATTAATGCCTTTCAATGGGCATTAATTCCGGATCCGGCCTTGCGGCAACTGTTCAGGATTTTTGGCCGGAGCAAAAAGCGCAGCATGCTGCGGTATTTTCTCCGGCCAAAAAACGTTCCGGTCCTGAACTGAAGACATCCTGATGCATCCTGAACAGATTTCTCTCCATTCAGAATGCATGGGGATAATGCTGATCAGGATTCTTCCGGCATAGAGCCCCGACGACGGAACTCTATGCCGGAACAAAACAACGCAAGTGTGAAAGAGCCCTAACCTGATATATAGTTAGTGCCCAGACAGGCAAGGTGATAATTTTTTGTATGTTACGCACATGTTGATGCGTAAAAGTGACTAATGAACTTGCAAGCCACTGTTTGGACCCTTGTGAGTCTGTCATTGCCAAACCAAAAACAAGCACATGGACCCCCGAAACTAGTGAAAAATGTAAAATCCCTGGCTTGCTAAATAGAGAGGAGATACAACCAATGAGGAAAGAGTGTTGCTCATGTGCCGCTGGTGAGGTGAGTTTTTTTTCAGCACCAGCAGAATGGGGGGCACTAAGGGCAGAATTTTAGATACTAGGGGCACTAAGAGGGCAATATTTATACTGGATGCACTAAGGGGGCATACTAGGGTCATTATGGGGGCAATTATAGATACTGGGGGCACTATGGGGGCCATTGGATGTCCAGGGAATTACAATGGGGAGCATTATGTATACTGCAAGGTTTGGGATGTTTCAAAAAAAGTAATCTATTTTTATTTTCACTGTCGGATTAATGTATCCATAGGCTACATTCACACAAATGTCCCCCTCTAGTCTGCCCAATAAATGGGGACATATGTTTCTATGTTTATGGGGCCAGAATCTAGCATCATTTATTGGGCAGACTAGATGGGCCAAATGGTTCTTATCTGCCGACACATTCTATGTTGCTATGTTTACTGTACTGTATAGCAGATTCCCCCTGCCTCCCTGCACTGCCTGTAGTGAGCACTTACCACTCAGTCAGACATTGCTCCTGGCGGCAGTGTGTGAAGAGTGGGAGAAGAGGGTTGCATTGATAATCCAACACAATGGGCAGCACATTGAACACATTTTATAAGTGGTCAGAAACTTGTAAATAACTCGTGAAAGAATAAAGTTACGTTAAAACCAAGCACACCATTGTTTTTCGTGTGAAATTCCCAATAAGTTTGATGTGTCACATGACCCTCTTCCTATTGAAAAAACAAAAGTTGGATTCAAAATGGCCGACTTCAAAATGGCCGCCATGGTCACCACCCATCTTGAAAAGTTTCCCCCCTCACATATACTAATGTGCCACAAACAGGAAGTTAATATCACCAACCATTCCCATTTTTATTAAGGTGTATCCATATAAATGGCCCACCCTGTAGATAAGTAGATTTAATTTATAAACACATAAGACTCTTTTCTCCACAAGGCTGTGAGGGAGCAGGGCAGGCAGAGGCCTGCAGCTCCCGCACAGCCCATCTCTCCTATGCTGATAGAAGACGGATGTCCCTTAGCAATGCCCAACATTTCAGCCCCAGTTTTCTACCACAAATAAACATTTTCCCTAAATAAAGTATATTACAAAAATGTTTCCTGTCACTGTCCGTACACATTAGCAAAAAATAAATAAATAAAAAATATTAAACAGCAGATTTGTACCTATGAAACTGGCTGACCTGCTGCATGAGCACTTGGCAGCTGAAGGCATCTGTGTTGGTCCCATGATCATATGTGCCCGCACTGCTGAAAAAAATGAAGTTTTAATATATTCAAATGAGCCTCTAGCAATGGGGTGTTGCCCTTACGCCTAGAGGCTCTGCATTCTCTGAAACTGCCGCCTGTCAGGAGGGGGCTGAAGAGAAACTAGTGAAACCTGTGCCTTTCTACATGTAGTCATGATATACAGTATAATGCCACAGGACTGGATAGCCCACCACGATAGGGGTCACCAGGGGTGTAGTTACCAGTGACAACCTATGCTATTTGCTCCAGTCCCCTTTTGCTTTCACATAGGGAGAACAGGTCTCTTATTCAAGCTGAAAGAATCGTTAATTTCTAACGATAATTTGTTTTCCCTTAGTCCTAACAGCAGCACAGATGGGGTTAACTGCCACTGTGGACTGGTAGGACCGGCGGAATTTTTAATGAGCCCAAGAACTAATAAACGATCTTCAGCTCCCTGAAAGGGAGGAGATCACCCCCCAGCCCACCGTGTTTTTAACAAGCATAATGTATTTAGGGTGGGATATTTGTGTGCTGCTGTTAGGACTAAGGGAAAACAAATTATCGTTAGAAATTAACGATTCCCTTACGTCCTACCAGCAGCACAGATGGGGAGATAGCAAGAAGAATCCCCTAGGGAGGGTCCTCATGCCTGGCAGAACTAAGAACTGTCTGCCCAAAAGCCGAAAACTCTGCCATCCTAGCATCTATCCTATAATGGGAGATGAAGGTTGACTCAGAGCTCCAGGAGGCCGCCTTACAGATCAACTCTAAGGGGAGAAGTCTTCTCTCCGCAACAGAGGTGGAGACAGCCCTAGTAGAATGGGCTCTCACAAACTCCGGAGGATCTAGGGATTGGGAGACGAAAGCTTCCCTAATGGCCTCCTTGATCCAGCGACTAATGGTGGATCAAGATTACCTGGTTGATATTTTGGAAGGTAGGCACCTTAGGCCTGAAGTAGGGTAAAAACTTCAGGAGTACTCTGTCCTGTAAGAAGATAATATACGGGTGAATTGCAGAGAAAGCCTGCAATTCAGAGATTCTTTTGGCTAAAGCTACAGCCAGAAGAAAAACCATCTTTAAAGTCAAAAATTTGAATTCCACCTCCTCCAAAGGCTCGAAGGGGGGAGATGCTAGCCCCCTGAGCACTACTGAAAGATCCCACTGGGGGATAGGTTTCAGTATAGTAGGCTTTAGTCTTTCAGCTCCCTTCAGGAAGCGTTTGATGAGTGGGTCCCGAGAATTTGGCCTGTTGAGACAGGCCGAGATGGCACAAATCTGTACCTTCAAGGTAGCTGGAGATAGGCCTCTATCTAATCTATCTTGAAGGAATTGTAGTATCGCAGGAAGGGGCGGATCTGCGGACGCCACCTGTTTGGAATCACACCATGCCACGAAGATTCTCATGATCCTGGAGTAGGCCTTCTTTGTAGACTCTGCTCTGGAATGCGACAAAGTTCTCAGGACCGACTCGGAAAGCCCTTCTATGTTGGGAAGGGACTGATCAACCTCCAGGCTGTCAGGTTGAACCTGTGCAGATCTGGGCAGAGGTGAGTGTCCCACGACACCAGGGTCTGCTCCGGGGGGAGTCTCGAGTATTGTCCCCGAATCATCTGAATGAGCTGGGTAAACCAGGATCTCCTGGGCCAGAACAGTATGATGGCTATTACCGAGGCCTGATCCTGATGGATTTTCATCAATACCCTCGGTATCATGGAAATGGAGGGAAGATGTAAGCCAGCCTGAACCTCCACGGTATCGACAGAGCATCTATCACCAGGGGGTTGT
Organism: Bufo bufo; assembly: GCF_905171765.1. NCBI lineage: Eukaryota > Metazoa > Chordata > Amphibia > Anura > Bufonidae > Bufo > Bufo bufo. The sequence goes on from NC_053395.1 coordinate 162,146,528, forward strand.
CTTCCCTGTACAGGGAACAGAACCTCAGCACCTTGGCGTTGAACCTGGTTGCCATGAGATCCACCTCTGGCATACCCCATCTGTGAACTAACTGCCTGAAGATCTCCGGATGCAGAGACCACTCCATGGTCGGTAATCCTCGACTTAAGCAGTCCGCTATCATATTGAGGGAACCTCGAATATGAGTGGCAGATGGATGGGAAAGGTTCGTCTCTGCCCACCGAAGAATTACCCCGGTCTCTGACAGAAGGGGCAATGATCTTGTGCCTCCCTGCTTGTTTATATAGAGAACCGCAGTCATATTGTCTGACTGGACTTTCACTGCTTTGCCCCGGATCTGAGGGGCGAAGTGAAGGAGGGCTAGCCGGATAGCTCGCATCTCGCGAAGGTTGGAAGAAAGACGCCGCTCCAGAGGAGACCAAGATCCCTGTACTGGGGATCCGTCCAGGTGAGCGCCCCAGCCTACAAGGGACGCGTCTGTAGTCAATATGACCCAAGCTGGTTGGGTCATAGACTTCCCTGCTGGTAGCTGAAACCACCATCTGAGGGAATTCCGGGTTTGACCGGACAGGGAGCACAGGGAATCTAGCCCCGCAGGGCTGCCGTTCCATAAGTGTAAGACCTCCGACTGAAGAGGACGGAGGTGCCATAGCGCCCAAGAGACTGCGTCCGCAGCCGCTGACATGAACCCCAGCATCTTCATGAGAGTCCGGATAGAGACTCGACGAGGGACAAAAAGGACTCTTGCTAGGTCCTGAATCCGCGCTCTCCTTTCTAGAGTCAACCGGAGGGACATCTCCACAGAGTCGACCACGAATCCTAAATAATGGATTGAAGTCGATGGGCTCACATTCGACTTCTGCCAGTTGATAATCCAGCCCAGGCGGAGGAGAAAGGAGATTGCGATCTGAAGATGGTGGGTAAGAACCGGAACTGAAGAGGCTATGAAGAGCCAATCGTCCAGATAAGGGATAATAGTCAGTCCTTGAAGTCTCAAAGCTGCCACCACCGACACCACCACCTTGGTGAAGATAAGGGGGGCGGAAGAGATTCCAAAGGGAAGCGCGGTGAACTGAAAGTGCCTGCGAACCCCTAACATCTGGACCTCGATCCTGAGGAATTTCCGGGAGGCGGAATGGATCGGGATGTGAAGATACGCATCCTTGAGGTCCAGAGTAGCCATGACATCCCCAGGGTTGAGGATATGGCTGACTGACCTTATGGTTTCCATCCGAAACCTGGCTTTCCTTATAAATTGATTGAGAAAACTCAAGTCGATAATCATCCGGAGAACTCCCGTCTTCTTGGGAACCAGGAACACTGGAGAATAAATCCCTAGGCCTCTCTCCCCTGCCGGCACCTCCTCTAGGGCTCCCTTGGAGATAGAGTCCTGAATATAAGATTCTAGGATCTTTTGTTTGGCAGACCCGAAGTTTCGCGTGGCAATGAATCTCTCTGGGGGGAGAGAGATAAGATCTACCCGGTACCCGGCAGAAATTATGTCCTGAACCCAGGGGTCTGCGATCAACTGGGCCCAAGGGTCTTTGAAATGGGAGAGACGGCCCCCCACGGGAATCTGGGGGAGGGGTACGGGAAAGTCTAGAGGAGATACTGCAGGGGCAGCAGGGCTTATCCAAGAGCCTCGAAGAGGCCCATAGTCAGGAGGGTTTTGCCTCCCTGGTGGGTTTGCGGGAGCGTCTCGAAAATTTACGAGACGGCCCCCCCCAATCTCTGCGCCTAGCCTGCTGCCCTGGACGGCCTCCGCCTTTCTTATCCTGTCTGGGGCGTCCCCGAAAGGGCTGCTGGGGGAGACTCTTCCCTTTCTTGTCGGAGAGTCCCTCCATGATTCTGTCCAATTCGGACCCGAACAGCCTATCCGGCTCGAAGGGGAGCCCACAAAGGTTGAATTTGGACGCGTTGTCCGCGATCCACGGCTTCAGCCAAAGCGGTCTGCGGGCAGCTGAAACTAGAGCCATAGTTTTGGCGGCCAGTTTCAGCTGCACCTGGGTGGAATCGACCAAGAAATCCATAGCCAGATTGGCTGATTTAAAGGCTGCCAAGATGTCGTCTCTAGAAACGCTCTGGTCCACGGCCGTCTGGATCTGGTTGAGTTTGGAGCGTAGAAAGGAGGCTACTTCAGTGGCCGCAATTGATGTTGATCCGGAGGCAGCAGCAGCCGCTGCGTAACCCCTTCTAAGGGTGCACTCTGCCCTCCAGTCTAGAGGGTCCTGCAGACTAGACCCATCGTCTGCAGGGACCAGAGTGCGCCTGGACAACTTGGCTATAGCCATGTCCACCTTGGGAACGGAACCCCACGATTCCACCAAGGGTTTAGCCATCGGGTAAATGAGCTTAAACTTCCTGGTAAGGACTGGGCCTTTCTCAGGCTTTCTCCACTCTGTACGCATTACAGAGAGAAGGGTCTCATCTGCTCTAAAGACACGCTGTGTCCGTCCGGCGGGATCGGAGGACTCCCCCAAGTCAACATCCTGGTCCCCCGACCTGATGGACTTCAGCAACTTCTGCGTTTTCTCTGGGGGAAAAAAGCAAGAAGTTAATTTTTCTTCCTCGGAAGAAGACCCCACTGAACACGGAGTAGGTCTCTCGACCGGTGCAGCTACTTCCATGGGAGTCTGAGAGGATCCTGGTAGCCTCTCATTAAGCAGGCACACCACTCCCTTAATGGAATCATCCACGTAAGTCTTTGTCCACTGAAACATCTCTTGCATCGTGGGTTCCGTGGATGCCTGTGTGCAGCAACTCTCGCACCTCGAGTAAGGGCAGTTGTCGTCCAAAGGTGTGTTACACTCGTAACAGGCCAAATGTTTCATTTTGGCCCCGGACTTCCGCTGATCCGCATCTTTAGGGGAAGCCATAACTGTAAGAAAGAAGAAACAGGTCATAACACCTACAAACACAAAGTGGAGGTGAAACAAGACCATATGGGCGCCCACCAGCACAGAAGAAACTAGAGCTGTGAAGAAAAAAACCCAAGGCAAGCAATATATCACTAGAATATATGAAGCACAAGGAACTCTGGAGCTAGCTTGTGAAAGCGGTGCAACCAGAGCACTGAATGACAGGCTGGGCGGGGCCTCAATCGGAACCAGCCCAGAGAAGAAAATAGAGCCTATACCAGGCTCAAATCAACCCTATGTGTCTCCCCAGGCTATCCTGAACCTTAGAGACGTTTATAAGGAGAGCAAAAAACCGAGCGGTGAGATTTATACTAAACCCCACCGCATCGGACGAAAAACCGGAAGTGACGTAGCGCACAGGGTCACTTCCGGAAGATGGCGGCGCCCACGGCGCCGCACACCTGCGGCGAGGAGAGGTACCGGACAGAAAAAAACACGGTGGGCTGGGGGGTGATCTCCTCCCTTTCAGGGAGCTGAAGATCGTTTATTGGTTCTTGGGCTCATTAAAAATTCCGCCGGTCCTACCAGTCCACAGGGGCAGTTAACCCCATCTGTGCTGCTGGTAGGACGTAAGGGAACAATCCATTAATGGATGATTTCCTCTAGACCGCCTGAGATAACGCTTAGGGTTGCATCGATGAGAACTGGTTTAGGTGGAGTTCTTCTTACGTTTTCTTAAACAAAAGATTTTTTAAAGTATTTTAAGTTTCATATTTTAACCAGTATCTACACTAAGTGTGACGGACATTTATACATCATTCTGTTAATTTTTCAATGTTACCGCCTATGGCACTAAGACATCTGTACATAGCAGAGGATCAATACTGTCAGGGTGTTTTTGGAGTTGGGTGACTCACGGTTAAAGTTTTTTTAATTATTTTTGAAAGTGCATTAATCCTGCCTTAAAGGTACAGCTTGTCACCATTTCATCTGAGATGTTTGACCTTTAAATGTTAAATTCATTTCAAAGATCATTTTACATTTTATACATAGATTCGCTCTTGATATAACATAGAGTACCTTTGTAGGAACACTCACTATCACACTCACTCATCTATCTATCTATTGTATATCTAATCTATCTATTTATCAAAAGCAATGACCCTTTAAGAAGGTATTTATAGCTACAAGACCTACACTGCCTTATGCGAAATTTAACCCCTTAGTGACCAGCCTCTTTTGGGCCTTACTGACCAAACGATTTTTTTCATTGTCGCTTTCCAAAAGCTATAACTGTTTTATTTTTCCAATGAATCAATCAGGCTGGCTCACAGTATTTTTGCATATATAAAATGTATTTACCCACTAAAATGTTAAAATATTAAACATAACCTAATTACATGTCAACATATCAGCATGAATATATATATAGATACATACAATGCGGAGCTCACGCATACATCTATATAACAGGAGTACTCCAAATGGATGAGACCTCTTAGTTTGCAATATTGCCATCTGTCTGCAGAAATCGTACGAATAAATCACTCGGATATTCGTATAGTTATATACTGTTTTACCGGTAGTTGGAAACTGAATGGTTTAAAGGATGTCCTCTCTGCGGTTGCTGGTAAGAAAACCTTTGCGCTCAAACACTGCTTCCTGATGATAATTATACCGCCTTCCACCGGTGTTAATTTACTACCTCCTCTTGCGGAGTAGTCCCTCGACTCGTTCTCCCCATTAATTAATTACTTGTTTTTCAGCTGGTAACTGAAAGGCTGGGCTCCAGTAGTTTGCTGGTGGAGCTTCTCTAAATATCCACTGTTTTATTTTTCCATCTATGTAGCAGTATTAGGGCTTGCTTTGTTGCGGGACAAGTTGTAGTTTTTGATGGTGCCATTTTGGTGTACACATAACTTAATGTTTTTATGTAGAAATTTTGCTGTGTTAATTTTTTGGAATAAATAACACAATAACTTTATTATCTGGGTCATTACGATTACATTAACCAAACACATATATAATTTTTTTACGGTTTACTACTTTTCATTTTTTATTATTTAATATAGAAAAGACATACAATAAATTCATAAAATTATGCAGAAGATGCAGTATAGACCAGTCCCATGGACAAAAGTCCACCCCAAAGGCTCAGGGTAACTAGTAGCCCAACAAGCATAAGTGTGTCTGTAGAATTAGAAAGGGCAATGACTCTGCACGTAAGCAGGAAGGGGTCCCCAGGAGGAAGTGATGCAAAACATACGTTGGGTTGCTCACCCCTCAAGCTTTGGGTCGGTAACATTGTCCCCACCTGTTGATTTTTCTCTTTGCTTGTTGTTTTCTACAAATTTACTGTGTATGAGTGTCTCCACACTGCAGAATGCCTGTATTATCTGACAATTACATATATTTGTGTAGGGGTATGCTCTTTAATCTAGGACAGTGGTGGGCAACCTTTTTTTTCAACTGAGCCAAATCTCGCCAAAACCACGATTGAAATTTATTTTGAGAGCCACATTTTTAAAATACATAGGATGGTACACTGTTTTTAGTTTCAATAAGTTTTTATTGAGAATATTGTGTATGCAAGTATCCACATAGGTCGGGTACTGTGGGACTCTTTGCACCGGCCCTGTCACGTGGACGTGACCAGAGCCTGTGCAAGGATTTTTTGGCAACACAAGCGAAGCTACATCTCGGTGACCCCCCCCTCCCCCCGCCCCGCCCGCAGCTCACCTGGTCCTGGTTCTGTCTGCAGCAGCTGGCTTCTCCTCTGTGTGGTCCTGATATCTTCGCTCTGCTTCAATCTGGTTTGAGGACTGTACTTTTCGCCCTATAAGATGCACATAGGTTTTAGAGGAGTATAATAAGAAACAATATTTTCCATTATACCTCAGGTCAGACCACCAATCAGACCCCCAATGTTAATCATACCTCAGATCAGCCCCCCATATCAGCCGTCAGCACCCCATCCATCATGCCCATGTCAGCCGTCAGCCCCCATCCATCATGCCCCCATGTCAGCCGTCATGCCCCTATGTCAGCCGTCAGCCCTCCATGTCAGCACCCCATCCATCATGCCCATGTCAGCCGTCAGCACCCCATCCATCATGCCCATGTCAGCCGTCAGCACCCCATCCATCATGCCCATGTCAGCCGTCAGCACCCCATCATGCCCATGTCAGCCCCCATCCATCATTACCCCCCATGTCAGCCATCAGCCCCCCATGTCAGCCATCATGCCCCCCATGTCAGCCGTCAGCACCCCATCCATCATGCCCATGTCAGCTGTCAGCCCCCATCCATCATGCCCCCCATGTCAGCCGTCATGCCCCTATGTCAGCCGTCAGCACCCCATGTCAGCCGTCAGCCATCAGCCCCCCATGTCAGCACTCCATCCATCATGTCCATGTCAGCCGTCAGCCCCCATCCATCATGCCCCCCATGTCAGCCATCATGACCTTATGTCAGCCGTCAGCCCCCCATGTCAGCACCCCATCCATCATGCCCATGTCAGCCGTCAGCACCCCATCTATCATGCCCATGTCAGCCATCAGCACCCCATCATGCCCATGTCAGCCCCCATCCATCATTACCCCCCATGTCAGCCATCAGCCCCCCATGTCAGCCATCATGCCCCCCATGTCAGCCGTCAGCACCCCATCCATCATGCCCATGTCAGCTGTCAGCCCCCATCCATCATGCCCCCCATGTCAGCCGTCATGCCCCTATGTCGGCCGTCAGCACCCCATGTCAGCCGTCAGCCCCCCATGTCAGCACTCCATCCATCATGTCCATGTCAGCCGTCAGCCCCCATCCATCATGCCCCCCATGTCAGCCATCATGACCTTATGTCAGCCGTCAGCCCCCCATGTCAGCACCCCATCCATCATGCCCATGTCAGCCGTCAGCACCCCATCCATCATGCCCATGTCAGCCGTCAGCACCCATCCATCATTACTCCCATGTCAGCCATCATGCCCCCCATGACAGCCGTCAGCCCCCATCCATTATGCTCCCTAATGGGGGACAATGTTGGAGTCTGCACCATCGGGGGGGTGACATGATGAGGGACAATGTTGGAGTCGGTACCTGATATATCACTGGGGTCTGGCTGGAGTGGGGTCGGGCTGGTCCTGGCTCCAATCTCAGCTGGCTCTGCCTTAAGGTGTCTTCTCCAGAGTCCAGACTAGAGTCCAGCAGGGTCGGCCAAGTTCCAACAAGTCGTGCCTCAGTGTTACTCTGTGACTGTGTTCTTCTGCTGCCAGCCTGGAGGGGCAGCTTTTACAGGCCATAGCAGACAGAGCAGCTCCGCCTCCTCGCCTCCCTCCGCCGCGGCCCCACTGACAGTCAGTGACGCCTTCTTTGGCCTGAGCGTCGCACGGCACACATGTAGGCAGGACAGCCGCAGGCTGCCGCCCCCGAGAGGAGGGAGGGGAGCGGGCGCCCGGCACACAGAACAGTGCTCCAGACTAAAAAAAATTCCTAGTAGCCATTGGCTCCTGAACTGAAAAATTTAGGAGCCAAATCAAATTTTTAGTCGCCAAATCGAAACTGAATCAAAATTTTGGTATCGTGACAACGCTAAGCCGATCAGATCGGCGTAGGGTTGTTTTGAAACCAAAATTTTGATTCGCTTTCGTCACCATAAAAAAGTATTGTGATACTCAATACCGTGCAAAAAAAAAAAAACACCAAAAAAAGCTGCGTGCATTTCGCATTTTATGAAACATTCGGCCCATAATAGAACAGTCCTATCCTATTTTTTGGGGTGACAAGGTGACTAAAAAGGCTATGTAATATGTTTATTTATTTATTGTTTATATATTTTATATGTAAAATTGGGAAAGGGGGGATTTAAACTTAATATTTTAAAGTACTTTCACATTAGCGTTTTTCATTTCCGGCACTGAGTTCCGTCACAGGGGCTCTATACCGGAAAATAACTGATCAGTTTTATCCCCATGCATTCTGAATGGAGAGTAATCTGTTCAGGATGCATCAGGATGTCTTCAGTTCAGTCATTTTGACTGATCAGGCAAAAGATAAAACCGTGGCATGCTACGGTTTTATCTCCGGCGAAAAAAAATGAAGATTTGCCTGAATGCCGGCTCCGGCATTTTTCCCCATAGGAATGTATTAGTGCTGGATCCGGCATTCAAAATACTGGAATGCACCCGCACTAAATCCGGACCCATTCACTTCTATGGGGCTGTGCACATGAGCGGTGATTTTCACACATCACTTGTGCGTTGCGTGAAAATCGCAGCATGCTCTGTTGTGCGTTTTTCGCGCAACGCAGGCCCCATAGAAGTTAATGGGGCTGTGTGAAAATCGCAAGCAAGTGCGATTTTCACGCATGGTTCCTAGGATGAAAGTCTATTCACTGTATTATTTTCCCTTATACCCCCAATATAATCACCCCAATATAATAAACATTGGTGGCGCAGTGCGCCCCCCCATCACCCCAATATAATAAACATTGGTGGCGCAGTGCGCCCCCCCAACACCCCAGTATAATAAACATTGGTGGCGCAGTGCGCCCCCCCATCACCCCAATATAATAAACATTGGTGGCGCAGTGCACCCCCCCTCAATATAATAAACATTGGTGGCGCAGTGGGCAGTGCCAATGAGGGTTAAAAAATAAAAAAATAATTAACTCACCTCCTCCAATTGATCGTCTTCTGTTCTTACTTCTTTCTAGTTTCTTCAGGACGCAGGACCTGTGGTGACATCACTGTGCTCATCACATGATCCATCACCATGGTAATGGGCCATGTGATGAGCTCAGTGACGTCACCACAGGTCCTGAAGAAACTAGAAAGAAGTAAGAACAGGAGACCGGCAGCTACCTGATCAACTGGAGGAGGTGAGTTAATTTTCTTTTATTATTTTTAACCCTCATTGGCACTTCCCACTGTGCCACCAACGTTTATTATACTAGGGGGGGGGGGGGGGGCACTGTGCCACCAACGTTTATTATACTGGGGGGGGGCGCACTGTGCCACCAACGTTTATTATACTGGGGGGGGGGGCGCACTGTGCCACCAACGTTTATTATACTGGGGGGGGGGCACTGTGCCACCAACGTTTATTATACTGGGGGGGGGGGGGCGCACTGTGCCACCAACGTTTATTATACTGGGGGGGGGGCGCACTGTGCCACCAACGTTTATTATACTAGGGGGGGGGGGCACTGTGCCACCAACGTTTATTATACTGGGGGGGGGGCGCACTGTGCCACCAACGTTTATTTCACTGGGGGGGGGGGGGGGGGCACTGTGCCACCAACGTTTCTTATACAAATACAGGAGGCGGGTGCCGGAATCAAATAGCCGGCACCCGACCTTTGTGACAGGGAGCTGCGATCAGCGGCAGTTAACCCCTCAGGTACCGCACCTGAAGGGTTAACTCAACTGCAGCGGATCGCAGCTCCCTGTCACAGAGGTCGGGTGCCGGCTATTTGATTCCGGCACCCGCCTCCTGTATTTGTATTAACAGGTCAGTTTTCTTCATTGGTGGCGCAGTGGCCACAGCCCCTCCTCCTCCTCCCGTCTCTTCTTATTGGCAGCGGCGGGGGCAGCAGCAGCACAGGGGGGAGGGAGAGACTCCTCCTGCGCTGCTGAGAACGATCATCTCCTGTGCCCGCCGCTGTATTGAGCAGAGCTGCGGCGGCGGGTCCAGTCGCAAATGGCATCTGGAGCCCTGCAGAAGAGCCGCATTAAAGTGTGTAAAGAGCCGCATGTGGCTCGCGAGCCGCGGCTTGCCGACCACTGATCTAGGACATCACAACAGGCAATATAATCAAATGTGATAGACATGTACAGTGCCTTTCAAAAGTATTCATCCCCCTTGAATTTTTTTGTATTTTGATGCCTCACAACCTGGAATTAACATGGATTGTTTGAGGATTTGCATAATTTAATTTACAGAACATGCCCACAACTTTGAAAATGATTTTAATTTTTTTATTGTGAAGCAAACAACAAATAGGACAAAATAACAGAAAAAGTCAATGTACATAACTATTCACCCCCCTAAAGTCAATACTTTGTAGAGCCACCTTTTGCGGCAATCACAGCTCCAAGTCGCTTTGGATAAGTCGCTATGAGCTTGTCACATCTTACCACTGGGATTTTTGCCCATTCCTCCTGCTCTAGGTCCTTCAGGTTGGATGGTTTGCGCTTGTGAACAGCAATCTTTAAGTCTGACCACAGATTTTCTATTGGATTGACATCTGGCCTTTGACTAGGCCATTCCAACACATTTACATGTTTCCCCTTAAACCACTCAACTGTTGCTTTAGCAGTGTGTTTGGGGTCATTGTCCTGCTGGAAGGTGAACCTCCGTCCTAGCCTTAAATCACACACAGAGGGGTACAGATTTTGCTTAAGAATATCCCTGTATTTAGCACCATCCATCTTTCCCTCAACTCTGACCAGTTTCCCAGTCGTGGCTGCTGAAAAACATCCCTACAGCATGATGCTGCCACCACCATGTTTCACTGTGGGGATGGTGTTCTTTGGGTAATGTGATGTGTTGGGTTTTCGCCAGACATAGCATTTTCTTTGATGGCTGAAAAGTTCAATTTTAGTCTCTTCAGACCAGAGCACCTTCCTCCATACATTTTGGGAGTCTCCCACATGCCTTTTTGCAAACTCACAACTTGCCTTTTTGTTTCTAGCTGAAAGTAATGTCTTTCTTCTGGCCACTCTGCCATAAAGCCCAACTCTATGGAGCGTACGCCTTATTGTCGTCCTATGTACAGATACTCCAGTCTCTGCTGTGGAACTCTGCAGCTCCTCCAGGGTTACCTTAGGTCTCTGTGCTGCTGGTGGGCGGCCGTCTCTTGGCAGGTTTGCTGTTGTGCCATGTTCTTTCCATTTAGTTATGATAGATTTGATGGTGATCCTGGGGATAATCAAAGATTTGGATATTTTTTTTTTATAACCTAACCCTGACTTGTACTTCTCAACAACATTGTCCCTTACTTGTTTGGAGAGTTCCTTGGTCTTCATGGCTGTGTTTGGTTAGTGTTGCCTCTTGCTTAGATGTTTCAGCCTCTGGGGCCTTTCAAAAAAGTGTGTATATGTAATAACAGATCATGTGACACTTAGATTGCAAACAGGTAGACAGGTAGACATCATTTCACTAATTATGTGACTTCTGAAGGTAATTGGTTGCACCAGAGCTTTTTATGGGCTGCCTAACAAAGGGGATGAATACAGACGCACATGCCAATTTTCTGTTTTCTATTTCCAAACAATAGTTTTATTTATATATTTTTCTCATTTCACTTCCCCAACTTAGACTATTGTGTTCTGATCCATCAAATAAAATTCAGATTAATAAAACATTTCACTTAAAGTGAACCTGTCATGTGGATATTTGATTATAATCTAACTAATTATATACAATCATTAACTACTAAAAAGTACCTTAGATGTATTCACTTACTGGTGTGACAGATGGTTACCTCATAATATACACACAAAGATGCAACATGCCGTATGCTAATGAGCTGTTTTGAGTCCAGCGTGATGTCAGTGAGTCCAGCGTTTATTTAATTCAGAGCTATAGCCACTCCCCTGCCCACCTGCTGCTGATTCATATGGAAAATAACTGTCAATCAGCAGCAGGTAGGCGGGGAGAGTCAGGATCTCATGAATATTCAGGACTCATCATTATCAGCTGGAGCTTTTCAATACAAGATGTTGGCAGATTGACTGGGTCAATTAAAGAAAGTGACCCAGCATTTTGCTAAGAGAATCAGTCACTTATTTATGTTGCCCTTAGTTAGGACACCATAAAACTGGTGACAGGTTCCCTTTAAGGCTGTAATGTAACAAAATACGAGTGGGTGGGGGTGAATACTTTTGCAAGGCACTGTATATTAACTATTGGGGACTTCCTGCTTACGTGCAGAGTCATCGCCCGTTCTATTTCTACAGACACACATATGCCTGTTGGGCTGATAGTTACCCTGAGCCTTTGGGGTGGACTTTTCTCCATGGGACTGGTCTATACGGCATTGTATGTCATTTTATGAATTTATTGTATGTCTTTACTATATTAACTGATAACGTATGTATTTAGATTTGATGTGTGGCTTTCTAATTTTGGTGAGGTGTAGAGTGTTGCCACACAGTATTATTTGTGGTATTTTTGGGTTATCAGGTTTTGTGCATTGCCACATCCCAAGACTCATAATTTTTTTATTTTTTTATTTTTCTTTCTATGAGGCTGTGTGAGGGCTTGAGTTTTCTGGGACGACTTGTAGTTTTCATTAGTATCATTTTGGGGTACATATTTACATTACACTTTTTGATCGCTTTTTATTCATTTTTTTGGTGGTGATTAACCACTTGCCATCTGGGCCATTTGCCCCCTTCCTGACCAGGCTTAATTTGGCAAAACTGACATATCTCACTTTATGTGGTAATAACTTTAGAACGCTTTTACTTATCCAAGTCATTCTGAGATTGTTTTCTCGTGACACATTGTACTTCATGATAGTCATAAATTTGAGTCAAAATATTTCACCTTTATTTATGAAAAAATCCCAAATTTACCAAAAATTTTGAAAAATTCGCAATTTTCTAAATTTCAATTTCTCTGCTTTTAAAACAGAAAGTGATACCTCATAAAATATTTATTACTTAACATTCCCCATATGTCTACTTTATGTTGGCATCATTTTGGAAATGTCATTTTATTTTTTTAGGACGTTAGAAGGCTTAGAAGTTTAGAAGCAATTCTTCAAATTTTTAAGAAAATTGCAAAAACCCACTTTTTAAGGACCAGTTCAGGTCTGAAGTCACTTTGTGGGGCCTACATAGTGGATACCCCCATAAATGACCCCATTGTAGAAACTACACCCCTCAAGTTACTTAAAACCGATTTTACAAACTTTGTTTTTTCTTTAACACATCGATTAACAGCCAAACAAAACTCAATATTTATTACCCAGATTCTGCGGTTTACAGAAACACCCCACATGTGGTCATAAACTGCTGTATGGGCACACGGCAGGGCACAGAAGAAAAGGAACTCCACATGGTTTTTAGATGCCATGTCCCATTTGAAGCCCCCTGATGCACCCTTACAGTAGAAACTCCCAAGAAGTGATCACATTTTGGAAACTAGGGGATAAGGTGCCAGTTTAATTGCTACTATTTTTGGGTACATATGATTTTTTGATCATTCATTATAACACTTTATGGGGCAAGGTGACCAAAAAATTGGTTGTTTTGGCACAGCTTCTATTTATTTATTTTTACAGCGTTCACCTGAGGGGTTCAGTCAAGTGACATTTTTATAGAGCAGATTGTTACGGACGTGGCGATACCTAATATGTATACTTTTTCTTATTTATTAAAGTTTTACACAATAATAGCATTTTTGAAACAAAAAAATTATGTTTTAATATGTCCATGTTCTGAGAGCTATAGTTTTTTTTGAGAGATTTTCTTATGTAGGGGCTAATTTTTTGCGGGATGAGGTGACGGTTTTATTGGTACCATTTTGTGGGACATAAGCGTTTTTGATCACTTGATGTTGCAGTTTTTGTGATGTAAGGTGACAAAAATTGCTTGTTTTGACACAGTTTTTTTTTTTTTTTTTACAGTGTTCACCCGAGGAGTTAGGTCATGTGATATTTTTATAGAGCTGGTTTTTACGGACGCGGCAATACCAAATATGTCTATTTTATTTTTTCTATTTTTAACATTTTTTTTTATTCCTTACTTGGGGAATTTTCTTTTTTACATGTGAAACCTTTTTTTTATTTTATTTTTTCAACCCTTTATTTTTATTTTTTTTATTTTACACTTTTCGTCCCCCATAAGGTCATACAAGACCTCTGGGGGACATTTACTTCACTTTTCACTGTTGATTTCTCCTGTAACTGGGGCTGACATAGTAGCCCCAGTTACAGAAGAAATACACCCCCCAGAGAGGCTGTACAGCAGAAAACAACGCTGTACAGCCTCAGTGCAGGGGCTGATCGAGGTCTGTGGATGACCTCACACAGCTCCTGCACTCTCCGGTCACGGCGGTCACGTGACCGCCGGGCCGGAACAGGAAGTGCATAGCGCTTCCTGCTCTGCATACACAGCGCTCGGTGAGCGCTGTGTATGCAGCGATCCAGAAGGCAGGGACACCTGGGCACTGTCCCTGCCTTCTCTCTGGGTTGCCCTGCTGTCACTGACAGCGGGCAACCCGATCAGCAGCTGCACGATTAGCGTGCAGCTGCAGTTTCTGAACGGACATTCAGGAACGTCCATTCAGAAATAGAGAACCACCTCCCGGACGTTTATATCCTATGGGCGGACGGGAGGTGGTTAAGCAAAAAGCAGCAATGACTTTTTTTTTTTTTTTACAGCATTTACCATAAGGGATAATTTACATAATATTTGCGTAGTGTGGGTCGTTACAGATGCAGCAATACTAAATATGTGTAGGAGATTTTATTTTTGCAATGTTTTCCACTGAAACCATCCTAACCCATGAACCATATTCCGTGTTGAAAAAAATCATTATTATTTCTTAAACACTAAATATGGTTCATACTATGACCTTAGCACTTTTAACTTCCGGGGCATTGCTATAAATTGGCAATTATTTCAGTAGGAAGGGGGCGGACCATCTCTTCAATGCTTCGCCCTCTGCTTGTCCTTTTTTTCTTTTTTTCAATGAATTTTTTTAATAAATTTTTTTAATCGTCTCCAAAATACAATACACTGGGGGAGATTTATCAAACTGGTGTAAAGTAGAACTGGCTTAGTTGCCCATAGCAACCTACCAGATTCCACATTTCATTTTTCACAGCTTCTTTGACAAAAGAAAGGTGGAATCTATTGGTTGCTATGGGCAACTAAGCCAGTTCTACTTTACTCCAGTTTGACAAATCTCCCCCACTATTCCTATTGTATTTTAACCCTTTCAAGACCGTGTGATTTTCCATTTTTTAGTTTTCTACTCCCAGCCCTCCCAAAGACATACCGTATTTTTCACCCTATAAGACGCACCGGCCTTTAAGACGCACCTAGTTTTTTGAGGACAAAAATAAGAAAAAAAATATTTTTAACCAAAAGGTGTGCTTTTGGTGGGTTTTGAATTAATGGTGGTCTGTGCATGACACTATTATGGGGGATCTGTGGATGACATACTGTCATGTGGGGGATCTGTGGATGGCACTGTTATGGGGGACTTGTGGATGGCACTGTTAAGGGGGATCTCTGGATGGCACTGTTATGGGGATCTGTGGATGGCGCTGTTATGGGGGATCTCTGGATGGTACTGCTATGGGGTGGGAGATCTGTGGATGGCATTGTTATGGGGTGGGGGATCTGTGGATGGCATTGTTATGGAGTGGGGGATCTGTGGATGGCATTGTTATGGGGTGTGGGATCTGTGGATGGCATTGTTATGGGGTGGGGGGATCTGTGGATGGCATTGTTATGGGGTGGGGGGATCTGTGGATGGCATTGTTATGGGGTGGGCCGTGGGGGATCTGTGGATGGCATTGAATGGGGTGGGGGATCTGTGGATGGAACTGTTATGGGGGGATCTGTGGATGACACTGCTATATGTCATCCTCAGATCCCCCTCCTAACAGTGTACCCCAAAATACACCGGCCCTCCGCTCACCGCAGTATTTATAAACATGAATCCTCATCCTGTAACTAACGCTGCACTCTCCCATGTTCCCATGTCCCCTGTATCCCCACAGCACTTACGAACAAGCTCCCATAGCAGGCAGAGCGGCTGGCAGCGTTACGTCACTCACTGACGTCGCGCGTCTGCTCCGCCTGCTTCATTCATAAAGTGGGCGGAGCAGACGCTTAACGTCAGTGAGTGACGTTACTGCTGCCGTCCGCTCTGCCTGCTATGGGAGCTTGTTCGTAAGTGCTGTGGGGATACAGAGGACATGGGAACATGGGAACATGGGAGAGCGCGGCGTTAGTTACAGGATGAGGATTCATGTTTATAAATACTGCGGTGAGCGGCGGGGCCGCTGTAAGAGTACAGTGACTGCACCGGGCCCCGCCCCTAGTTCCGGACTCCAGCCCCTCCTCTCTCCCGGCTCATACATCACAGTCCGCGATGCTGCAGCGTCGCAGACTGCGATGTAAAATGGAAGCATTCGCCCCATAAGACGCAGGGGCATTTTCCCCCCACTTTTGGGGGGGAAAAAGTGCGTCTTATGGGGTGAAAAATATGGTACATTTTTTCATTCACATAGTTGGCTTGTTTTTTGTGGGACAAGATGCACTTTCTAATCGCACTATTTACGGTTGCATATGCGCAGATTTGCACGACCAGGAGACATTTTTAAATGCCCAGAAGGAAGGGGTTAATGTCAGTTCTATACTGACATTGATCAGAAGGCTGCGCCAGAGAGGCACAGCCTGCTGGTGTACACTGGAAGCAGGCTTGGGGCCTGTACTAGGCCCTAGCCTGTGTATACACACATTGGCACCCCACAATCTCATTTGCAGGGTGACGATGGGACGCAGAGGGAGTCTGCTCCCTGTAACTGCATACATGCCGCAAGAACTATCGTCTATGCCATGGAAGTGATTAAACTATTAAACGGCCCAGATCAGTGCTCCTGCCAGTTCAGGCGATTAGAGCAGGAGCGTGACTCTCATCATCGCTCTCCACTGCACATGCTCAGCGCAGATCTTTTCTACTCAAGAGAGGAGCAGACTGCCTCTGCGTGAGCAAGTGGATGAGGTGAGTAATTTTAAATTTTTTTAGACCCAAAAGGCCACATTGCACTAGCTTATTACAGTTTTTAACAGCTGTTAGATGGGTGCACTTCTGTCTAAGCGGCTGTTAAAAACAGTCCCATTGTTTGATAGGCTGAATAGGGTTTTAAGGATTCATAATAAATCAATACGTAACAGAACAAATTTCTTGTCAAAATTTGTCGAAGCTGACACATGTTTTAAAACTTCGCTCATCTCTATTCATAATGTATATCACGATCTTCCTAAAATGAGTCTTAGGGCTCATGCACATGACCGTATGCCCTCCAAGACATATGGTCCGTGAGAGGGCCATATGTCCCGGAGCGGCATACATTGTGCGCACGGGAGTGCACAGCATCATAGATTACAATGATGCTGTGCATGACGGGCCGACCGCAGGACTATTGTCCCGCACTCAAAAGATCATATTAGTGCGGGACAATAGTCCTGCGGGCGGCCCGGCGTGCACAGCATCATTGTAATCTACAGTCAGGTCCATAAATATTGGGACATTGACACAATTCTAACATTTTTGGCTCTATACACCACCACAATGGATTTAAAATGACACAAACAAGATGTGCTTTAACTGCAGACTGACAGCTTTAATTTGAGGGTATTTACATCCAAATCAGGTGAACTGTGTAGAAATTACAACCGTTTGCATATGTGTCTGCCACTTGTTAAGGGACCAAAAGTAATGGGACAATTGGCTTCTCAGCTGTTCCATGGCCAGGTGTGTGTTATTCCCTCATTATCCCAATTACAATGAGCAGATAAAAGGTCCAGAGTTCATTTCAAGTGTGCTATCTGCATTTGGAATCTGTTGCTGTCAACTCTCAAGATGAGATCCAAAGAGCTGTCACTATCAGTGAAGCAAGCCATCATTAGGCTGAAAAAACAAAACAAACCCATCAGAGAGATAGCAAAAACATTAGGAGTGGCCAAAACAACTGTTGGAACATTCTTAAAAAGAAAGAATGCACCAGTGAGCTCAGCAACACCAAAAGACCCGGAAGACCACGGAAAACAACTGTGGTGGATGACCGAAGAATTCTTTCCCTGGTGAAGAAAACACCATTCACAACAGTTGGCCAGATCAAAAACACGCTCTAGGAGGTAGGTGTATGTGTGTCAAAGTCAACAATCAAGAGAAGACTTCACCAGAGTGGTTCAGAGGGTTCACCACAAGATGTAAACCATTGGTGAGCCTCAAAAACAGGAAGGCTAGATTAGAGTTTGCCAAACAACATCTAAAAAAGCCTTCACAGTTCTGGAACAACATCCTATGGGCAGATGAGACGAAGATCAACTTGTACCAGAGTGATGGGAAGAGAAGAGTATGGAGAAGGAAAGGAACTGCTCATAATCCTAAGCATACCACCTCATCAGTGAAGCATGGTGGTGGTAGTGTCTTGGCGTGGGTATGTGTGGCTGCCAATGGAACTGGTTCTCTTGTATTTATTGATGATGTGACTGCTGACAAAAGCAGCAGGATGAATTCTGAAGTGTTTTGGGCAATATTATCTGCTCATATTCTGCCAAATTCTTCAGAACTCATTGGACGGAGCTTCACAGTGCAGATGGACAATGGCCCAAAGCATACTGCAAAAACAACCAAAGAGTTTTTTAAAGGGTTTCTGTCACCCCGCAAAACTAATTATTTTTTTTTTGGATAGTTAGATTCCTCATAGTGCGATATAGGAGAATATAATGCTCTTACTTACTTTCATGCGGCCGATTCTTTATAAAACAAACTTTTATAATATGTAAATGAGGGCTCTACCAGCAAGTAGGGCGTCTACTTGCTGGTAGCTGCTGCAGAAATCCGCCCCCTCGCCGTGTTGATTGACAGGGCCAGCCGTGATCTCCTCCTCCCTCCAGCCCTGTCAGTAATTCAAAAATCGCGCGCCTCGCGTCATTCGGCGCAGGCGCTCTGAGATGAGGAGGCTCGTCTCCTCAGCACTCCCTCAGTGCGCCTGCGCCGATGACGTCTTCTCTTTCGGTGATGTCATCGGCGCAGGCGCACTGAGGGAGTGCTGAGGATACGAGCCTCCTCATCTCAGAGCGCCTGCGCCGAATGACGCGAGGCGCGCGATTTTTGAATTACTGACAGGGCCAGCTGGAGGAGGAGATCACGGCTGGCCCTGTCAATCAACACGGCGAGGGGGCGGATTTCTGCAGCAGCTACCAGCAAGTAGACGCCCTACTTGCTGGTAGAGCCCTCATTTACATATTATAAAAGTTCGTTTTATAAAGAATCGGCCGCATGAAAGTAAGTAAGAGCATTATATTCTCCTATATCGCACTATAAAGAATCTAACTATCCAAAAAAAAAAAAAAGAGTTTTGCGGGGTGACAGAAACCCTTTAAGGGAAAGAAGTAAAATGTTATGCAATGGCCAAGTCAATCACCTGACCTGAATCTGATTGAGCGTGCATTTCACTTGCTGAAGACAAAACTGAAGGGAAAATGCCCCAAGAACAAGCAGGAACTGAAGACAGTTGCAGTAGAGGCCTGGCAGAGCATCTCCAGGGATGAAACCCAGCGTCTGGTGATGTCTATGCATTCCAGACTTCAGGGTGTAATTGACTGCAAAGGATTTGCAACCAAGTATTAAAAAGTGAAAGTTTGATTTATGATTATTATTCGGCCCCATTACTTTTGGTTCTTCAACAAGTGGGAGGCACATATGCAAACTGTTGTTATTCCTACACCGTTTACCTGATTTGGATGAAAATACCCTCAAATTAAAGCTGACAGTCTGCAGTTAAAGCAGATCTTGTTCGTTTTATTTTAAATCCATTGTGGTGGTGTATAGAGCCAAAAATGTTAGAATTGTGTCAATGTCCCAATATTTATGGACCTGACTGTATGTTGCTGTGCACTCCCGTGCTCACGATGTATGCCGCTCCGGGACATATGGTCCGCTCACAGACCGTATGTCTCGGAGGGCATATGGTCGTGTGCATGAGCACTTAGTGCGCATTTCACATATATTATTAGTCTGCGGGTCCCTTGTGGTTATTGTCATACAACATGCATCAATCATTTTAAAATTTCACTCAAAGGCACTATATATCAGATCTTGGGGCGCAGTGAATGCAGCACTGCTCGTGCAGGCTATGTACTCACCACTTCTTGATCTTCCTCGACCGCTCACTGTGCTGTGTCCTGCACACAGCGTGAGGATGTTGGTGCGCTCAATGACCTCACTCTGTGTAGCATCGGGTGCCAGCACAACGTGGGAGGAAGACCAGGAAGAGTGCTGAATCTCAGGAGCAGCAGCAGCGTCCGGATCATAAGGCAGGTTGATTTATTTTTTTCTGTGATCTGAGGTCTGATTCAGATGGACTTATTAACATGGAGGTCTGATTGAAGGACTGCAACGGCTGGGTTCAGCGTCTGGGGATCCTTTGCAACTTGGGAGGTTTCTACAAAATATGTCCCTCGTATAGAGCAAGTAAACGTAACGCCAGTTGCAGTTAACAACGAGGACATGGAGTCCCTTTTGTAGATGGTAGTGTTGGTACCCAGTGTAGGAAGGCAAGAGTGGTGTTAAATAGGCCACAATATCCCTGGAGATGTTGTGTAGCACTTTGTCATGGTGCTCCTTACCTGGATACGGTTGGATCCCAGACATGGCCGTTCGAAGCAGCTGAAAAGGGTTGTTAACTTGGATAGTGTAGAAATAAAGTTGAGTCCAGACTTGGGTATATGGAAGTTCAACAGTTGCTTTACTTTGCATAAACGATAATCAAAACAATCCACAGAACTTGTCTTGGTTCCCAACAGGTTTTAGCAGGACTTTGGCAGGCAAATTACTTCTGCAAAACAAACTTCTCTCTGCTGAATCTGTAGTGTACTCTCTTAGCTCTACTATGTCAGCAATATTAAATAGGAATGCTTTCCTTTCTGCTGGATGCTGTTGTTCTAAGTCTGTCTCCCACTATGATCCTAGGAACTTCTTGTCCTGGTTGGCTTTGAGGGAGAGCTCAGTCCTAGAGGGACGAGCATCTGCTTTATTTCCCTATAGCATGGAGAACAGGAACTAACTGGTTCTACTACGATTGTACTTGCTCCTCGGAGAAGAATATAAGAGAGCTGGAAAGCCAGGTTCCACCCTCTGTATATTAGCACTGCCAAGTCTGCTGCCACCCGCTGGTGAACCCGGTTATTACATGAACAATACAAATGCATTAGAGTAAATGCACACTACTTGGAGGACCTGGAATAAAGGCATAAGATGACATGGTTATTGCATATACAGACAGAAGCAGGGTATAGGAGTGGGAATGCCACTTGGGGGCGTTACATTCCCCCTTACTTAAGAGGCAAGCCACCCTCGGTTTGTGCTTAGGGTAAGTTCCAAGGGTACCCAAGGGAAGTTAAAGTGCTGCATTAGACTATATATACAGTTACTAAACTGGTATAGTAACAGCTACCACAAGGTCTCTCTGCCCGTATTAGTAAGGTGTCTAAGAACAGTTTCCCTTTCAGTTGTAACAAGAGAACCAAACAAGTGTGCACTAAGCGCTCATTCCTGGATTTCCTGGGTGTACTGGGCCCTAGTACCAAAGAAAGCAAGGGGGTGTCTTTATTTTGTAGTCCCACCACTATGCAATGAAACTCCAGCAAATAGAAGGGTGGCATTATCCTGTGTTCCCTTATGGCAACAAGGTCTAGTTATGCTTTACGCTTTGTCACCTTAATGATTACAACAGGTAGCTAAATATTTTTCCTAAGCCTAGTGCACTAGGCCTTAGGACATGGAGGACTAGTCATACTCAAAACTCTCCAATACTTCTGGAGCAGGAACACTTTCTCCTACAACTCCAAACTTTATAGTAGCAGTGGGTTACCCTTGATGGTGTTAAGTTTGCTTGGAACATAACCACTTGGCTCAAGACCATTAGTTCTACATGTACTGTCTCAAATTGTACTCAGAGGCAAACATTATTGAGCAATAGGAAATTAGGACGTGCTTGGAACGTACCAGACACACTCAGAGGCAGTCCACTGTGAGAAATAAAGTAAGGTGCTGACCATATGGCTAAGATGGTAAAAGGCATAGGTGATATAATAGTGCATAAATAAACATATTGTGGCACCTGTAAATGAATGTATACAATAGGTACAGTATTTTTGAACGTTGCTTAAAATGTAAAACGGTTAGTGCAAAACATTTAGGGCACACTTTTATTAATGCAAGTAAATAGTAAATAGGGCAATAAATTCACTTTAGAGTCTCTTTTTCTTCAGTACTTGAAGGTAAAGTGCACGGAACAGTGCAACAAAGTCTCTTGTAGATAACATAGTCTTTTGTAATCCATAGGACAATAGTAATGCCATTTGTAATCCAAGGTAAATAGTAAATGTCATTTGTTGTAATCCACATGGGTAATAAAAGTACTTGTAATCAACATGGGCAAGAAATGTCACACAGCAGCACAGGCCATGAGAACCATTGACAAAGGCTCCCAAATAACCTGAAAAGGGGGGAAAGGAAATTTTGGCACTATCCAGTGCAACTGGGATTAAATGATGATGGGGGGAGTCCTAACAAAACATGACCATCAGGGTCAGGGCAGAACGGGGGCAACCTGTAAAAGAAACATTAAAATAATGCCAATAGGCACCCACCGGTCAGGATCAGTCCACGGTGTGGCTCCTAAAGTCAGTACGATATTTTAAAGTAGAGGTGGCCCAGCTCCTTAGAGGAGGGACTGGATGTCCTCTTCGCTACTTGAGCTTGAAAAGGTCATGAGGGGACGGTCCTGTCTCCGGTAGTCCAACCTTGACTGAGTGGTGGAGCGCCACTGCCCTCCGGCAGAGTCAGGTACTGATCTGGTGGTAACGCTCTGGACCCGGGACGCAACTTTTTGTCTAGTAGGAGCGGGTGCTCCGGCCATCTGAAATGGGTCCAGGACCTCAGGCTGTAGGGGCGCTGGTAGTACATCTACTGGGGCTGTAGCCATCTTCCAGGGCAGTTAGTAAATTGTCTTGGGCTTGAATGACATAATAGTCGTAGACGCACAGCCCACCTGACATGCTCGTGGTGGCGGCAGTTCAAGAATGAGGGGCTCCGGCTCTGGTTGCGATCTTTCGCAATAGCGGAGCACGCCATCTTTGGTCTCCTGTAAGGATCCGACCTTCCCCACCGCAACTGTCTCCTCCTGCCAGACCTCCGGGGCCGACGTAGGGTAGTAGGTTCACCCCGGTGGCAAAGGGGCCTTTTGGAAGACCACATAGGGGTGTACACCACCTGCTCTCCTTGATATAAGTTGTGCTGTGCTTGGGCCAGATACGGCCGCTTAACAGAGCTCCGGTTTACAAAAAGTTGCGTTCCGGACCTGTCGTCCTAAATGAAGCTGCTGCTCCGTTCAACATTGGACCACAACACAGTCCCAATCCTCCTTTCCAATTCCAGGTCACCGGGCAGAGGTCGGTCTAACAATCGGACGACCCAGTTCTCCACCACCTTTCTATAATCCCATGAATCGGCGGCATGGGACGGTAGGGTTGAGGCGGTCCTGCTCCCAGCTCTTCTGGGATAGCGGCGTAAGAACTCCCGCCACCTCCACCTCGCCAGCCAGCACGGGGGACGCTGGGGTCACTGAACTGGGTCCCCTCCCGCTCTGGGATACCTTGGGGTTCAGCCACGATCATACCCTTTCCATCACAACACCAGCAACCCCTGTGATAACACCTCCCCTGCCATACTAACCCCAACAACAGCGAAACACATATTGTTCACATCAGCCGGGCTCCCCAGCCTCCGGCACCAGCGGCCGGCCCGTTCATTGACCACACTAGCCTGACTAGTATTCCTTCTGAAAGGGACCCTCCAGGAGAGTGCACCAGCGGGCTCACGGTGCCGAGGATACAGGTACTGCAAGTTTACTCTCTCATTACAAAACACCTATGTATGGTACAACTTCCAGTTTTTAAACAAAAGAATAGCAAGGTCTAGCACTCCTGTCCAGTTGATAGCATTCTACTTTGGGTATAAAATCTCAAAGAATCGTTCCGTAATGAGGGAGAATTATTATTATTATTATCATTCTCCTCCATGTAAGGGACTCCCTTTTTTGCACCCCAGACCATGTACTTTTACCTATCTGTATATTCACACCTGTATACAATCACAAAACCGTTCGATGCGATTATATATACCCCCAACAGGGCTTTTTAGTTGTCTTCCTTAGTTTTTAACTTTTTAATATATAATAAATTTTATCTACATCCTTCAGCCATTTTATCTCTCTTTTTTACTTCCACCCTCTATTTAAACATTTGTCTAATCAATCAATCAATCAATCAATCAATCAATCAATCATCCAGCTAAAATACTGAAGCAACCAACTACTTATGGTTATATATTATGTTCATGTTTTTGTCTTTATTCATTGATGTATATGTATACATATGTATACACACTATTTTAACTACTGTCTTCCAGCTACTATGAACTTTTGATCATTTACACTGCCCAAACTACTGTAATAACTATGTTTTTTCAGACTTGATAAAGGGGTCCTGAGTACCCTGAAACGAGTCGTCTTTCCAAAAAAATAAATCTCGTATCCAAGCTCGGGTTGTGATTTGCGCCTTAAGTCCATCGGCTCGCCGCACGAATGCAGTGCAGACGAGACCTTTTTTATATATCCAAATATCCACCCAAGTGGCGGTTTGGCCCCCGCCCAGGGTCGTCTCAGACACCATCCGGCAGTACCAACCCAGACAACCTCCACCATTCGAACCTCCCTCCACTAAGGTTGCACCACAATCAGTGCAAACCAAACCAGGTGAGTAACTTCACTCACCCTGGGTAGGGGGAAGGGACATCAATTTGTTTACCCTCACCTATGAGCGCCTTCTCTCCTCTCTTGGCCATTTGATCTGAGGTCTGACTGGGAGTCTTATTAAAATTGGGCATCTGATGTAAGGTTTGATTGGGAGTCTGATCTGAGGTCTGAATAGGGGCCTTATTAACAGTGGGAGTAGAGATGAGCGAATTTTTTTAAAATTAGATTCAGCCGGTTCGTCGAATTTTTTGAAACAATTCGGTTTGATCCGAATTTATTCACAGCGAATCACTTAAAAAAAAGGCTATTTCCTGGCTGCAGAGAGCCATTATAGTGGTGTAGAACTTTGTGCCTTGCAGTAACACGCATAGAGAGTCTGCTGTGGTAGTGAAATAATACTGTGAGTCAGTATGACATGCAGATGATAGGCGTCACTCTTAGAATCACTGCACACTTCACTTATTATGGCAGTCACAGGGCGAAAACAGACCAAATAACTCAAGTATGAACTCAGCCTTACAGGTCGATGTTAGCGCCAAGAAGAAGCGCACTCCTTTTACACCGTCGTCAGCTGATTCCACATAGATGTCTACAGAACCTGTTCTACAGGGTGGGCCATTTATATGGATACACCTTAATAAAATGGGAATGGTTGGTGATATTAACTTCCTGTTTGTGGCACATTAGTATATGTGAGGGGGGAAACTTTTCAGGATGGGTGGTGACCATGGCGGCCATTTTGAAGTCGGCCATTTTGAATCCAACTTTTGTTTTTTCAATAGGAAGAGGGTCATTTTACACATCAAACGTATTGTGAATTTCACAAGAAAAACAATGGTGTGCTTGGTTTTAACGTAACTTTATTCTTTCATGAGTTATTTACAAGTTTCTGACCACTTACAAAATGTGTTCAATGTGCTGCCCATTGTGTTGGATTGTCAATGCAACCCTTTTCTCCCACTCTTCACACACTGATAGCAACACCGCAGGAGAAATGCTAGCACAGGCTTCCAGTATCCGTAGTTTCAGGTGCTGCACATCTCGTATCATCTGAAGGCAATCGTCTATGCTGTGAAGATACGAGATGTGCAGCACCTGAAACTACGGATACTGGAAGCCTGTGCTAGCATTTCTCCTGTGGTGTTGCTATCAGTGTGTGAAGAGTGGGAGAAGAGGGTTGCATTGACAATCCAACACAATGTGCAGCACATTGAACACATTTTATAAGTGGTCAGAAACTTGTAAATAACTCATGAAAAAATAAAGTTACGTTAAAACCAAGCACACCATTGTTTTTCTTGTGAAATTCCCAATAAGTTTGATGTGTCAAATGACCCTCTTCCTATTGAAAAAACAAAAGTTGGATTCAAAATGGCCGATTTCAAAATGGCCGGCATGGTCACCACCCATCTTGAAAAGTTTCCCCCCTCACATATACTAATGTGCCACAAACAGGAAGTTAATATCACCAACCATTCCCATTTTATTAAGGTGTATCCATATAAATGGCCCACCCTGTATTAAATGCTTATACAAGTAGAGCACCCCAACAGAGTAGAGAGGGTGTCAGCAGTAGGTTTGTGTTGACGTCACTGATTATTTTGTATGATGTACCCTTCCTCTGATCTGTCAGAACAATAACCCCCAAAAAACGGATCCGTCAGAACAATAACCCCCAAAATACAGACCCAACACTACGCACTGACTGACTGCTACCCCCTTTGCCTCTGTGAACCCGTGCAGTGCTACTTCCCGGGAAGGTAGGCTCCTTTGAAGCAGGTGGTCTACCCCGGGCACGTTTGGCTACCGACCACTGCTGCCACCCTAGCGACTTGCTGGCTCCGCCGCTGCCTCATGGGCAAACTGTCACCCTCTTCACCTGATGATTAAGCCCCTTCGTCAGAGGGGGTGAAGACGTGATGACGTAGGTTTGCTATGTCGCTCCTTCCTGCGGCCGTATGCACTATCCCGCTGCTCTATGCAAGACTCGAGCCTCTCTATCTGAACCACGGGACTTCCCCACCTCTGGGCACTTTGCGTTCTGCTGGACCAGACTCTCAGCAGATCCCCTGTGTTTGTCCGCCTTGTCTGGTGGTGTCTGCTTGCTGCCTCACTCGAGACGGGGCAGTCGCCCTCCTTCAGATGATTCGGTCTCCGCTTGAAGTTTGAAGTATCGAATATATGTTGCTTCGTGTCCTCCTCTGCCTCCATTTTGACCCGTCCTCCCCTATGCCCTGTGTAATCGTTTTCTCGATCTCCCCGCTTCGTCTATTTATTTATAACGAATATGGGACAGAAGGTAAAAATTTCTCAACTTTATAAAATGCTGCTTAAAACGATTTAATAATACAGGTTCTTCTCAAAAAATTAGCATATTGTGATAAAGTTCATTATTTTCTGTAATGTACTGATAAACATTAGACTTTCATATATTTTAGATTCATTACACACAACTGAAGTAGTTCAAGCCTTTTCTTGTTTTAATATTGATGATTTTGGCATACAGCTCATGAAAACCCAAAATTCCTAGCTAAAAAAATTTGCATATCATGAAAAGGTTCTCTAAACGAGCTATTAACCTAATCATCTGAATCAACTAATTAACTCTAAACACCTGCAAAAGATTCCTAAAGGCTTTTAAAAACTCCCAGCCTAGTTCATTACTCAAAACCGCAATCATGGGTAAGACTGCCGACCTGACTGCTGTCCAGAAGGCCATCATTGACACCCTCAAGCAAGAGGGTAAGACACAGAAAGAAATTTCTGAACGAATAGGCTGTTCCCAGAGTGCTGTATCAAGGCACCTCAGTGGGAAGTCTGTGGGAAGGAAAAAGCGTGGCAGAAAACGCTGCACAACGAGAAGAGGTGACCGGACCCTGAGGAAGATTGTGGAGGAGGACCGATTCCAAACCTTGGGGGACCTGCGAAAGCAGTGGACTGAGTCTGGAGTAGAAACATCCAGAGCCACCGTGTACAGGCGTGTGCAGGAAATGGGCTACAGGTGCCACATTCCCCAGGTCAAGCCACTTTTGAACCAGAAACAGCGGCAGAAGCGCCTGACCTGGGCTACAGAGAAGCAGCACTGGACTGTTGCTCAGTGGTCCAAAGTACTTTTTTCGGATGAAAGCAAATTTTGCATGTCATTCGGAAATCAAGGTGCCAGAGTCTGGAGGAAGACTGGGGAGAGGGAAATGCCAAAATGCCTGAAGTCCAGTGTCAAGTACCCACAGTCAGTGATGGTCTGGGGTGCCATGTCAGCTGCTGGTGTTGGTCCACTGTGTTTTATCAAGGGCAAGGTCAATGCAGCTAGCTATCAGGAGATTTTGGAGCACTTCATGCTTCCATCTGCTGAAAAGCTTTAATGGAGATGAAGATTTCATTTTTCAGCACAACCTGGCACCTGCTCACAGTGCCAAAACCACTGGTAAATGGTTTACTGACCATGGTATTACTGTGCTCAATTGGCCTGCCAACTCTCCTGACCTGAACCCCATAGAGAATCTGTGGGATATTGGGAAGAGTAAGTTGAGAGACGCAAGACCAACACTCTGGATGAGCTTAAGGCCGCTATCGAAGCATCCTGGGCCTCCATAACACCTCAGCAGTGCCACAGGCTGATTGCCTCCCTGCCACGCCGCATTGAAGCAGTCATTTCTGCAAAAGGATTCCCGACCAAGTATTGAGTGCATAACTGAACTTAATTATTTGAAGGTTGACTTTTTTTGTATTAAAAACACTTTTCTTTTATTGGTCGGATGAAATATGCTAATTTTTTGAGATAGGAATTTGGGGTTTTCATGAGCTGTATGCCAAAATCATCAATATTAAAACAAGAAAAGGCTTGAACTACTTCAGTTGTGTGTAATGAATCTAAAATATATGAAAGTCTAATGTTTATCGGTACATTACTGCAAATAATGAACTTTATCACAAAATGCTAATTTTTTGAGAAGAACCTGTAATACACGTTCTTCCGGAAAAAAGGCTTGGCAGATTGGGATAATATATTTGCAAATTTAAATTTAGTTTCGAGTTTAGTTTAGTTAATTTTAGTATAATTTTAATCAAGTTTTGGAGAATAAAAAAAAAAAAAGTTTTTTCCACCTGGAGACGAATACTGTCAAGATTGATGCAGGTGTGGTATTAGATGCTCATCAAGTCAGATACTTCTAAGGCCCCTTTCACACAGGCGAGTATTCCGCGCGGGTGCAAGTGAGTTGAACGCATTGCACCCGCACTGAATCCTGACCCATTCATTTCTATGGGGCTGTGCACACGAGCGGTGATTTTCACACATCACTTGTGCGTTGCGTGAAAATCACAGCATGCTCCTCTTTGTGTGTTTTTCACGGAACGCAGGCCCCATAGAAATGAATGGGGTTGCGTGAAAATCGCAAGCATCCGCAAGCAAGTGCAGATGCAGTGCGATTTTCACCCACGGTTGCTAGGAGACGCTCGGGATGGGGACCCGATCATTATTATTTTCCCTTATAACATGGTTATAAGGGAAAATAATAGTATTCTGAATACAGAATGCATAGTAAAATAGTAGCTTCAGACTATGAGAAGACAAAGTTGCAAGATTGCTTGGAGGTTGGAGAGTTGCGAAGTTCATCAAGATTCAAACCATAACTACCAGCCCCTGGTCTCTTCATCGGGGAAAACATCAAGGGTTCCCAGTCATTATGGATGGGAAGGAGGACATCCTGTGGTGCACGGAGATGGTCTTCGGATTCCCCCCCGCACTATACGGACGTCTCAGAAATGAACCGCTGCTCCCAACAGAAGCTCCTGGGAAGGTCATAGAGCGTCCTGGTCATCTGGCATCTATTCGCCCCGCTGAAGGATTATTTTGAAAGTGTGTAGAAGCCACACGGGGCCCCCACGCTGCAGATTTATCATGGAGACACCGGATTTTATAATATTAAATTATTATATAAAGAAAAAAAAAATGAAGCCCCTTCGTCACCCAGCTCCCAAGTGCGATCAGCTACATCATAATCATCGAGTACTGTCTGCACGTCACTGATGTCCGCCTCAACCGTCAGGAGCCTGACCGCTCACAACACCAGCTCCTACGCCACTCTCCTCATCACTACTTGCCCCCCTATCGGAGGAAGCGGCGGATGTTTCCTCCACATCTTGGCTGGCCAGTAGCTGCTGACTGTCCTCTAGTAGCTTGTCCTCGCTGTATAGCGGAGCTGAGCCCACAGCATATAATACTTCTCTGGCTGAGGGAACAGAAAAGTACAGAGGCAGGTTGAGGACAGGTGAAGGCACAGGTCCTGCTCCCGGGCAATGCCAACTAAGGGTTGTGTCTGACGAACCCACCGACTCTTGGCTGGGGGTGTCTGATGTCACTTTGGTCAAAGTGGATGACTGAGTCAACCATTCAAGAACTGCTGGGTTGCTGGTCAAGACACGACCTCTAGATGACACAGGGAGGTAAGGCCTCTCGCTGCGACTCCTGCTGCTTCGGCCCCTTACTCTGCTGCGACCTGTGCCTGTGCCAGAAACATTTAGGCCTCTGCCAATCCCCTGTGCTGGGACTTGCACTTCTCTGCCTGACATAGGGCTTGCTCACACGACCGTGTCGTGTTTTGCGGTCCGCAAATTGCGGATCCGCAAAATTCGGATGCCGCCCGTGTGCCTTCCGCAATTTGCAGAACGGAACAGGAGGCCTATTATAGAAATGCCTATTCTTGTCCGCAAAATGGACAAGAATAGGACATGACTGAGCAATGGATGCAGACAGCACACGGAGTGCTATATGCATCTTTTGCAGCCCCATTGAAGTGAATGGGTCCGCACCTGAGCCGCAAAATATGCGGCTCCGATACGGAACAAAACCACGGTCGTGTTGTTAGATAAAAAAAATATATAAAACGCAAATTAAAACACCCTAAAAAAGTCAGTCATTTTCTTACTTCACCACACAACGGCAAATACTTTTTTGTGCCACTATTACACGCAAAAAAGGGCTTTAGAACATATAACTGCACCGCTGAACGGCAAATATATTTTTATTTTGCCACTAATACACTGCAAAAATGGCTTTAGAACATATAACTGCACCACTGAATGGCAAATATATTTTAGTTTTGCCACTACAGCAAAAATGGCTTTAGAACATATAATTACACCGCTGAATGGCAAATATATTTTTGTTTTGCCACTAATACACAGCAAAAATGGTTTTAAAACTTATAACTGCACCGCTGACTGGCAAATATATTTTTTATTTTTCCACTAATACATGCCACAAAAGGCTTTAGAACATATAACTGCACTGCTGACCGGCAAATATATATTTTCTTTTTCCGCTAATACACGCCAAAAATGGCTTTAGAACACATAACTACACCGCTGACCGGCAAATCTATATATATTTTTTCACTAATACATGCCAGAAAAGGCTTTAAAACATATAACTGCACCGCTGAACGGCAAATATATTTTTGTTTTGCCACTAATACACGACAAAAAGGGCTGTAATTTTCTCACTTCACCACACAACGGCTAATAAGCCCTTTTTTCCCACTTTCCCCTTTTTTGCCGCACAAGGGCAAATAAGACGTATAAATATTTCCTTGTAATAAACCCTGTTAATGACTGTATCAAACAGCACTTGCACCCCAATAACAAAAACGGTTTGCTGAAATTACAGAGCTATATAATGGTAATTTGAATCCCCAGTCAGTGCAGCAAGGTGTACTAGGATTGTTCCTATTACCCAGGCTGTAACCTCCCCTACTAACTAAACCCTGTTCTGCTTCAATACTGTGGAATGATTCCTCCCTATCCTTTCCCTACACCTTGAATAATCTTTCCCTGCACTTGTAAATCGCTTTTTCAGCACAATGAAGTTCTTTCCAACACTGTCCCTAGCGCCTGCTGACGTCTCTCTCTCTGCACTAAGTACACTGGTAAATGGCAGAATCTAAGATGGCTGACGCTATTTATAGGGCTGTGACATCACAGGGCTGGCTGGCTGCTGATTGGCTGCATGCATGGCATTATGGGTGATCCTGCCTTACCAGAGTTTTTTTTTTATCCATATCCTCACATGTGCAGCAGCCATTTTTCGTCAACTTCGATTCGCTCATCTCTAATTGGGAGTCTGATTAGTTGTCTGAGAGGAGGTCTGATGAAAAAAAAAATTCTTATTTTCCTCCTCCAAAACCTAGTTGTGTCTTATAGACGAAAAATACGGTGTGTGTGTGTGTGTGTGTATGTATATATATATATATATATATATATATATATATATATATATACAGTGCCTTGCAAAAGTATTCACCCCCCTTGACTTTTTAAGTATTTTGTTAAATCAAAGCCTTAAGTTTAATGTTTTGTTAATCTGAATTTTATGTGATGGATCAAAACATAATAGTTTAAATTGGTGAAGAAAAATAAGAAAAATATATAAATAAAACTATTGTTTAGAAATAGAAAACAGAAAATTGGCATGTGCGTATGTATTCACCCCCTTTTTTAGACAGTCCATAAAAAGCTCTGGTACAACCAATTACCTTCAGAAGTCACATAATTAGTGAAATGATGTCCACCTATGTGCAATCTAAGTGTCACATGATCTGTCATTACATATACACACCTTTTTTTGAAAGGCCCCAGAGGCTGAAACACCTAAGAAAGAGGCATCACTAACCAAACAC
The DNA here is from genome assembly GCF_905171765.1 of Bufo bufo. Classification (NCBI taxonomy): domain Eukaryota; kingdom Metazoa; phylum Chordata; class Amphibia; order Anura; family Bufonidae; genus Bufo; species Bufo bufo. The sequence goes on from NC_053395.1 coordinate 162,178,633, forward strand.
TGCCATGAAGACCAAGGAACTCTCTAAACAAGTAAGGGACAATGTTGTTGAGAAGTATAAGTCAGGGTTAGGTTATAAAAAAATATCCAAATCTTTGATGCCCAGGAGCACCATCAAATCTATCATAACCAAATGGAAAGAACATGGCACAACAGCAAACCTGCCAAGAGACGGCCGCCCACCAAAATTCATGGACCAGGCAAGGAGGGCATTAATCAGAGAGGCAGCACAAAGACCTAAGGTAACCCTGGAGGAGCTGCAGAGTTCCACAGCAGAGACTGGAGTATCTGTACATAGGAGGACAATAAGGCGTACGCTCCATAGAGTTGGGCTTTATGGCAGAGTGGCCAGAAGAAAGCCATTACTTTCAGCAAAAAACAAAAAGGCACGTTGTGAGTTTGCGGAAAGGCATGTGGGAGACTCCCAAAATGTATGGAGGAAGGTGCTCTGATGAGACTAAAATTGAACTTTTCAGCCATCAAAGAAAATGCTATGTCTGGAGCAAACCCAACACATCACATCACGCAAAGAACAGCATCCCCACAGTGAAACATGGTGGTGGCAGCATCATGCTGTAGGGATGTTTTTCAGCAGCCGCGACTGGGAAACTGGTCAGAGTTGAGGGAAAGATGGATGGTGCTAAATATAGGGATATTCTTCAGCAAAACCTGTACCACTCTGTGTGTGATTTGAGGGTAGGATGGAGGTTCACCTTCCAGCAGGACAATGACCCCAAACATACTGCTAAAGTAACACTTGAGTGGTTTAAGGGGAAACAATAGAAAATCTGCGGTCAGACCTAAAGATTGCTGTTCACAAGCTCAACCCATCCAACTTAAAGAAGCTGGAGCAGTTTTGCAAGGAGGAATTGGCAAAAAGCCCAGTGGTAAGATGTGGAAGCACATAGAGACTTATCCAAAGCGATTTGGAGCTGAGATTGCCGCAAAAGGTGGCTCTACAAAGTATTGACTTTAGGGGGTTGAATAGTTATGCACATTGACTTTTTCTGTTATTTTGTCCTATTTTCTATTTGCTTCACAATAAAAAACAAACAATCATCTTTGTCAGTGTCTTAAAACATAGTGGGCCCCAAAGGTTCAGGAGAAAAATCCCATTTGCAGCTATCTTTGGAGCCAATAACTTGCCAATAGGGTCTATTTCTTTGTTTCAAAACCTATTAGACTTTATTGATGATATAGAGGTTGAGCCCCAAGAATAATTTCCTCTGGCGGTTCCGAAGAACCCCAGTCCGACACTGCACATTCCTCTATAGAGGAGATACGTAGCGTGATGCCGGCCTCCAGTGGTGTAGCTAAAGGCTCATGGGCCCTGGTGCAAGAGCTTGGGCCCCCTTCCCTCAGTGCTTTGTGGCCAGGGGCAGGGAAGCACATAGGCTTTGTGCTGCCTGAGGCAAAAACAGCAGAAACGGCACACCCCCATGACAAATTCTTGACCTAATCCCTTCCCTCCAGTAAGAGTTGTAACTTGACCTGCATGCACATTCTATAATACCAGTGTCTTCTTATGTGGTACAAGGGTCTTTGGGCCCCCTCAGGCTCCTGCGCCCGGTAACGTCTGCTACCTCTGAACCCCCTATAGCTACGCCCCTGCCGGCCACAGACGATCCTCCACTCCAGTCCAGCAGCTGTACCCACCTGCAATAAATATGCAAGGCCTTCATCCTGTTGTGGATATTGTAGATAATCTAAATAATGTATTAGCGCTGCTCCAGTTTATATTTCCAGACGCTTTTCGATGTTTACAGAACTCCTTTGTCAGTGGCACATTGGATACAGACCAATTCATTTCAATGGGCATGCATAAAATGCGAACAGCACACCATGTTTGATCTGCAGTCCCGCAAAAAAGATAGAACATTTCCTAGTCTTGTCCATTTTGCGGAGAAGAATAGGCATTGTTACAATTACAATGGGTCTGCAAAAAAACAAAAAACAAATGCAACATGAACTTCACATGGATGTCATCCATATTTTTGCTGATCCATGTTTTGCGGACTGCAAAATACATACGGTCATGTGAATGCACCTTTAGGCAGAGATATTGGGTAGTGTTTGGCCAGGTTGATACTGTATGAGAACCAATACTTACTATGCCAGTGTATGCATAGGTCCCAAGGGTAAATGGTACAAAAGGTTGGGAAAAGGTGTGTCTCTTGTGTGGGTAGTATTTCTCTTCATAAACAGCATTCATTAACCTATCATTATCTTCTAGCTTTTCACCCAGGCAGCCTCCCTGACTTGAGCATCGGAGCAGTTAATGCTCTGAGGCTCTCCTTTGCCCTCCGCTAAATTGCGCAGGGCAAAGGCATTTTTAGGAGTTCCAGTGATGAACCGGGCTCTCTATGGGGCTGCCAGGAAGCCCAGTGACGTCACCGGCACTGATGGGCGGGCTTTAGCACTGCCCTAGCCAGTAAAACGGCTAGGGCAGCGCTAAAGCACACCCATCATAGCCGGTGACATCACTAAACACACTGCCGGGCGGAAGCCTCTGCCTGGCAGTGTGTTATTGTAAACAAAAGAGCCCGTGCCCTGCGCGATCTAGTGCAGGGCAAGGGAGCGCATCGTAACAAGAGATGCTCTGATGCTGGGTGAAAATATGGAAATGTTTGCGTTCAGCTCTGAACCCGGACAACCCCTCTTAGACAAAGAGCAAGAAACTAAGTTTTGATAGATTTTCCTTGTGTGTTGTTGGCTTGATTCTAGCTAGTCCTCCAACTACAGCAGACAGGGTCTAATTCTAACTCATATTTACTGTTTTCTTTCTTTACTGTTCATCCCCATTTAAACATTGCTCCATGGACAATGCTACTAATGTGTCCTGTGCATTGTATTTGTGCCTTAAAGAGCCATTCAAGGGTGAATACATTTGCACTAGATGCAATCATGTTGCATATTTGGAAGCCCAGATCTTGGATCTAAATAAGCAGCTAGAAATACTTAGAGAGAGGATTAGACCTCACTGTGCAGGCACTTACTGGGGTCAGTGAAATAGAGGTGGGAGGAGGAGGGCAGCAGTTGGGTTAATATAGGAAGAAGGAGTACAGGGAAAAGTGCCAGGGAGGCTAGTCCTGAGCTGGAATGCCGTAGTAAATAAGCCTGTTTGGCTGATATTAGGGATGAAAGCCCAGGACCAGCAACACTGCAGCAGGGTATTTCTCCTAGCAACCAGGAGGATGACCGCTGCAGGAAGGATGAGAAAAGGAGTGCAGCAAAGGTTAGACAGATGCTGGTAGTAGGGGACTTTATTAGGAGGACAGACAGGGTCATCTGTCGCCAAGACCGTGAATGCCGAACAGTGTGTTGTCTTCCGGGTGCTCAGGATCAGTATATTGCGGATCGGATTGATAGATTGCTGGGTGGGGCTGGGGAAGACCCGGTGGTCATGGCACACATTGGCACCAATGACAAAGTCAGGGGGAGATGGAAGGTCCTTAAAAATGATTTGAGGGAACTTGGAGAGAAGCTCAAGTCCAAGACCTCCAAGGTAGTGTTTTTAGAAATACTACCAGTGCCACAAGCGTCACTAGAGAGACAACAGGAGCTTAGGGAGTTAAATAAGTGGCTCAGAAGCTGTGCAGGAAGGAAGGGTTTGGGTTCATGGAGAACTGGGCCAACTTCTCGGTTACAGGCTCTACAGTAGGGACGGGCTGCAACTTAATCGGGAGGGTGCAAACGCTCTGGGGGAAATAATGGTAAAATGTCTGGAGGAGCTTTTAAACTAGGATCTGGAGGATGGGGGGTCATACTAATAAGGGGGTAGATAGTATAGTTAGAGAGTGGGATATAGGAGGACACACTGGGGATTTAGTGGGGGCTGGGGTTAGTGAGGAAAGTAGGGAGAAGACTGAGCAGAACTATACACCGATGAAAAATAGAACTAATGATAACAAGAACCTGTTACGTACAAACATCAACCAAGGTAACCAAAAAAACTAAATATTCACTTTACAGGTAATAGTAATTTAAAATGTATTTTTACAAATGCCAGAAGTGTGGCTAGCAAAATGGGGGAGCTGGAGGCTCTGGTATTAGAAGAACACATAGATGTAGTTGGTGTGGCTGAGACATGGTTGGATTCTTCGCATGACTGGGCTGTAAATATTGAGGGTTTTACACTATTTAGGAAAGATAGGGTCAATAGAAAAAGAGGTGGTGTTTGCCTGTATGTGAGGAGTGATTTGAAGACAACTGTGAACGAGGCAATTGTGCGTGAGGATCATAGGATGGTTAGGATGTGGAAACCTTATGGGCAGAAGTTCAAAGGGATATAAACACTGAAATAATAATACTTGGTGTAATCTATAGACCCCCTAACATCACAGAAGAGATAGAAACGCAACTGTATAACCAAATAGAGCGGGCTGCACAGGCTGGTACAGTGGTCATAATGGGAGATTTTAACTTCCCAGACATTGACTAGGGTCATGATTCTGACCCCAGTCACCACAAAGGGGAGAAGATTCCTCAACTTGCTGCACGACCACTTTATGGGCCAGTTTGTAGAAGCTCCCACTTGGGGCAATGCTTTGTTGGATCTGGTAATTTCTAATGATGCAGAGCTTGTTGGAAATTTTACTGTTCGAGAAACACTAAGTAATAGTGACCACAATATACTTATATTCCCCCTAAACTATAAGAAGCAAACTCTGCCAGGCAGAGGAAAGACACAGAATTTTTAAAAGGATAATTTCCCTGGGTTGAAGGCAGCATTTAAGGGCATAGACTGGGAGCAGCTACTGTCTCATAATAATACTGAGGATAAATGGGAGAGCTTCAAATCCACATTGAGTAATTGCACTAAAGAATGTATTCCTTTAGGTAACAAGTATAGACGGCTAAAATTAAACCTACCATGGCTTATAGCTACTGTAAAAAGGTCAATAAAAGACAAAAAAATGGCATTTAAAAAATAGCATTTGAAGATTACAAAGGGCTTAATAAAATCTGTAAAAAGGAGATAACTAGCACAAATACAAAACGAACAGCAGGTGGCAAAAAAAGAGCAAAACAAATCCCCCAAAAATTATTTAAATATATAAATGCTAAAAAACCAAGGTCCGAGCAGGTAGGTCTCCTAAATAATGGTAAAGGGGAGGAAGGGGGGGGGGGGGGGGGGAGTCACTGAAGATAAGGAAAAGGCAGAGTTACTAAATGAAAGAGAAAAGATCTGATATCTGTGGTGCTGGGGCTGTTAGTACATCAAGTAATATACTCAATTGGCTAACTGTAGATATGGTCCAAGATAAGTTAAATAAGGTAAATGTGAACAAGGCTCCGGGTCCAGATGGATTTCACCCAAGAGTGCTTAAAGAGCTCAGTTCAGTCATTGCTGTGCCCCTGTTTATAATTTTTAAGATTCTCTAGGGGCTGGTACAGTGCCAAGTGATTGTCGCAAGGCAAATGTGGTGCTCATATTCAAAAAAGGATCTAGGTCCTTCACAGGTAATTATAGACCAGTTAGTTTAACTTCAGTTGTGGGGAAAAAAATTGAAGTACTCGTAAGGGACTATATACAGGAGTATGTGACTATAAATAATATTATGTGATAGCCAACATGGGTTTACCAAGGTCAGAAGTTGCCAGACTAACCTGATTTGTTTTTATGAGTAGGTGAGTAGTAGCCTGGACAGATGGGCTGCTTGGAAAGTATAGTTTGCAATTGGATTGAACACTGGCTGAAGGACCGTGTCCAGAGAGTTGCGATCAATGATTCCTATTCAGAATGGTCCCAGGTTATAAGTGGTGTACCCCAAGGTTCAGTGCTGGGCCCTCTATTAATTAATTAATTAATTTATTTATTAATTATATCGAGGATGGGATTAATAGCACCATTTCTATTTTTGCTGATGATACTAAGCTATGTAGAACTCTACAGTCTATGGAAGATGTCCATATACTACAAGCTGACTAGAACACTCTGAGTGACTGGGCATCAACTTGGCAAATGAAGTTCAATGTAAAGTTATGCATTTTGGTAGTAATAATCTCCGTGCTTCATATGTCCTAGGTGATGTAACACTGGGAGAGTCACTTATAGAGAAGGATTTGGGTGTCCTTGTAGATGGTAGATTAAATAACAACATACAATGTCAATCAGCTGCTTCTAAGGCCACCAGGATATTGTCATGCATTAAACGAGGCATGGAATGTAATACTACCACTTTACAAAGTGTTGGTGCGGCCTCATCTGGAATATGCAGTTCAGTTCTGGGCACCAGTCCATAGAAAGGACACTCTGCAGCTAAAAAAAAAGTACAGAGGAGAGTGACTAAACTGATAAGGGGCATGGAGGGTCTTAGTTATGAAGAAACAGTAAAATAATTTTATTTATTTAGTCTTGAGAAGAGACGTCCAAGGGGGGACATGATTAACCTATACAAATATATAAATGTGTCATACAAAAAATACTGTGAAAAGCTGTTCCGTGTAAAATGCTCTGAAAAGACAAGGGGGCACTGCCTCCAATTGGAGAGGAAAAAGTTCAGTCTTCGGAAGCGTCAAAGCTTCTTTACTGTAAGAACTGTGAAGCTGTGGAATAGACTTCCTCAGGACGTGGTCACAGCAGGAACAGTGGACAGTTTTAAAAAGGGTTTAGATTAATTCTTAAAAGTAAACAACATTAATGCTTATAAAAACGTGTAGAAATCTGAGTCTCATTTCCTTCTGGGATTCGCGTCCCCACCTATCACTTGGTTGAACTTGATGAACTTATTTTTTCAACCGTATTAACTATGTAAGTTGTTATTGTAATGGAATGAAACTTTCTATGAATGAATGTAATGATGATATATGTAAGTGACTATAATATTAGAGCAAAAGGATATGTTTATTGGGGAAAACTATACAATTAAAAGGAGACTCTAGGACCCTGTTGGGACACCTGTAGCCTGGATACAAGATGAGATATGGCTGGGCATAGAGGCATACAGGTTCTGAATGGTATCATGCGTCACATTTGCCCGCAGATGTTGCAGCTGGGCCTGTAGATCCTGCAGTCTTGTAAAGCTGCCAAAGCTGGCATCCAAGATGGTCCCATAATTGCTTGATCGGTGATAAACCTGGTGACTGGGCAGGCCAAGGAAGTGTTACAATCTGGCAGAGATATTCCTGGGATATCCTTGCTGTGTGTAGGTGAGTATTATCCTGCTGTAAAGCCCTGCCATGAGAGACAACACACGTGGCCGCAGGAAGCCATGCACATATTGCTAAGCTGTTAGTGTCCCTGGATGCTTGTGCTACTATTTCATTATTAGTAGACGCCCACATGGTTAATAAGAGGTGCTTGTAGTTGACGTAGAAGTTTAAAAACAGTTTTTTTTATTGAACCATTAAAGCATGTTGTATATATCCTAAATAGATTGGCTTGTGCGTTTCAGACCCAAAATAGGTTCTTACTAATAACATAGTAAAAATAATAAAGGTACAAGGCCCAGAGTTTGGAACTGGCTACACAGGGAAAGGACCAATGATAACATGGCAGTAAACTTTGTTGTCATTTGAAGTCATTATAGAAGTCTGGGCCGGATTGATAAGAAAATGAAAGAGAAGGTCTACAATCAGAGAAGATGTCATCTTTAAGCCACTTAAGGGCAGCTGTCACCAGTTTTATGTTGCCTTAACTGCCAAATTCTCCAAAAACAAGAATGAACCTGGATCACACCTCCTCATGTTATGCTTTGATCTAATAACTGCTTCTCAGCTTAATTAACATCGCTTCTCAGTGCCATAACTAGTATACAGGCCACTATGTTGCATGCTTACATGAGTAATTAGTATACATTTTGATCAAAAAGCATAAGCTCACTAAACACGACAAGGTTGCCTCCTCGAGTGGGAATCTACTCTAAATTTGTCACAACACTGCGTGGCGACCACTGGCACCACAGCACTGCACCAGCAGGGGCCCAGTACCAGAAGTGCTGTTTGGCTGCTGAGTTCTGCCGTATGCTGGTGCGGTGCTGTGGCGCCGGTGGTCACCACGCAGTGCTGCGCCAAATTTAGAGTAGGTTCCCACTCGAAGAGGCAACCTTTGCTGCTGGCAACTCCCTTTGCAACTGTAAAGTCTGGAGACGCTGCAGGCCATGGTAGCACGTTTAGGCCACACAGGTTGCTTACAGTAGCACAAGCAACATGCGACATGGCATTGGCCTGTTGAAAAACTACTCTTAGGACACTTTGAAAAATGGCCATGCCAGTGATTCCATGACCAAATTAATGTAATACCCTGTTAGTGTACCTGAAATTTAGACCATAGCCTAGTGGGGTCTGACTACTGCACATTATGCCACTGCCATAATCCGCACCATACTCCTAATAAAATGATTGGTCCATGCAAAGGTTTGCCCCTGTGCACCTCTTGCTGTTATTCCAGTTTGCCGCTGTTCTCCCAACAACCAGGACGTGCAACCTTGAATAGTGCTGACATCTCGGCCTAGGCATGTAGCTATCTGTCGCAGTGATAAATTAAATTTGGCTTTTATGCCTCTCCCATATGCCACATATTGGAGCTACATGCTTAAAAATTTTATCATTTGCAGATCTTAGCAACCAACCATAAAAATCATAGGCTGTGGTAAGTGTCAATCACCATCTGGTGCACATTTCCACTCTGGCTTCCACAATTGTGGCTACAGAAATAGGAACCTGACAATCATAGTGAGTCAGGCAGGGAAAACCAGAGGATAGTCACTCAACACATAACGCTTGCAGAGAGGTGGGTAGTAACATTATACACTATACATACCACTGGCGGATCCAGGGGGGGGGGCAACTGGGCAATTGCCCCCCCCCCCCCCCCGAGCTGCTCAGAAGTGGAGGGGGGGGGGCGGCGGCGGGGCACAGGGAGATGAACGCTTCCTTTGTGGAAGCGTTCATCTCCATAGTCATCTGTATCGCCGTCCTCAGGACAGCGATACAGATGACTGTGCTGAGGCAGAAGAGGGAGAGGCGTGTCCCTTTCCCTTCCTCTGATAGGCTGCAGGCACTAGGCCGGCGCAGGCGGCGCGATGACGTCATTGCGCCGCCTGAGCTGTACAGCGCGGGACACAGGCCGGAAGAGGCCTGCATCGCATCGCTGCCAAGGAGGTAAGTATAAGTGTTTATTTTTTTTGTGTGCAATAATGGTGGCTACTGGCACATAATGGGGGTCTCTGGCTCCTGGCACATAATGGGGGTCTCTGGATACTGGCACACAATGGGGGGGGGCTGTCATTACTGGCACATAATGGGGGGGCTGTCATTACTGGCACATAATTGGGGGGCTGTCATTACTGGCACATAATGATGGGCTGTCATTACTGGCACATAATGGGGGGCTGTCATTACTGGCACATAATGGGGGCTGTCATACTGGCACAAGGGAATTGGGGGCTGTCATTACTGTCACATAATGGGGGGCTGTCATTACTGGCACATAATGGGGGGCTGTCATTACAGGCACATAATGGGGGGCTGTCATTACTGGCACATAATGGGGGCTGTCATTACTGGCACAAGGGGGGGCTGTCATTACTGGCACATGACGGGGGGCTCTGGCTACTGGCACATAATGGGGGGCTCTGGCTACTGGTACATAATAGGGGGGGCTGTCATTACTGGCACATAATAGGGGGGCTGTCATTACTGGCACAATGGGGGGGCTGTCATTACTGGCACATAATGGGGGGCTGTCATTACTGGCACATAATGGGGGCTGTCATTACTGGCACAAGGGGGGGCTGTCGTTACTGGCACATGATGGGGTTTTTTGGATACTGGCACATAATGGGGGGCTCTGGCTACTGGCACATAATGGGGGGCTCTGTCTACTGGCACATAATGGGGGGCTCTGGCACAAATTGGGGGGCTGTCATTACTGTCACATAATGGGGGGCTGTCATTACTGGCACATAATGGTGGGCTGTCATTACTGGCACATAATGGTGGGCTGTCATTACTGGCACAAAATGGTGGGCTGTCATTACTGGCACATAATGGGGGGCTGTCATTACTGGCACATAATGGGGGCTGTCATTACTGGCACAAGGGGGGGCTGTCATTACTGGCACATAATGGGGGTCTCTGGCTCCTGGCACATAATGGGGGTCTCTGGATACTGGCACACAATGGGGGGGGGGGGGGGGGCTGTCATTACTGGCACATAATGGGGGGGCTGTCATTACTGGCACATAATGGGGGGGCTGTCATTACTGGCACATAATGATGGGCTGTCATTACTGGCACATAATGGGGGGCTGTCATTACTGGCACATAATGGGGGCTGTCATACTGGCACAAGGGAATTGGGGGGCTGTCATTACTGTCACATAATGGGGGGCTGTCATTACTGGCACATAATGGGGGGCTGTCATTACAGGCACATAATGGTGGGCTGTCATTACTGGCACATAATGGGGGCTGTCATTACTGGCACAAGGGGGGGGCTGTCATTACTGGCACATGACGGGGGGCTCTGGCTACTGGCACATAATGGGGGGCTCTGGCTACTGGTACATAATAGGGGGGGCTGTCATTACTGGCACATAATAGGGGGGGCTGTCATTACTGGCACAATGGGGGGGCTGTCATTACTGGCACATAATGGGGGGCTGTCATTACTGGCACATAATGGGGGCTGTCATTACTGGCACAAGGGGGGGCTGTCGTTACTGGCACATGATGGGGGGTTTTGGCTACTGGCACATAATGGGGGGCTCTGGCTACTGGCACATAATGGGGGGCTCTGTCTACTGGCACATAATGGGGGGCTCTGGCACAAATTGGGGGGCTGTCATTACGGTCACATAATGGGGGGCTGTCATTACTGGCACATAATGGTGGGCTGTCATTACTGGCACATAATGGTGGGCTGTCATTACTGGCACAAAATGGTGGGCTGTCATTACTGGCACATAATGGGGGGCTGTCATTACTGGCACATAATGGGGGCTGTCATTACTGGCACAAGGGGGGGCTGTCATTACTGGCACATGATGGGGGGGCTCTGGCTACTGGCACATAATGGGGGGCTGTCATTACTGACACATAATGGGGGGGCTGTCATTACTGGCACATAATGGGGGGGTTGTCATTACTGGCACATAATGGGGGCGCTGTCATTAGTGACACATAATGGGGGGCTGTCATTACTGGCACATAATGGGGAGCTGTCATTACTGGCACATAATGGGGGCTGTCATTACTGTCACATAATGGGGGCTGTCATTACTGGCACAAGGGGGGCTGTCATTACTGGCACATAATGGGGCGCTGTCATTATGGCACATAATGGGGGGCTGTCATTACTGGCACATAATGGGGGGCTGTCATTACTGGCACATAATGGGGGGCTGTCATTACTGGCACATAATGATGGGCTGTAATTACTGGCACATAATGGGGGCTGTCATTACTGGCACATAATGGGGGCTCTCATTACTGGCACAAGGGGGGGGCTGTCATTACTGGCACATGATGGGGGGGCTGTTATTACTGGTGCATGATGGGGGCTGTTATTACTGGCACATGATGGGGGTGCTGTTATTACTGGCACATGATGGGGGGGGGCTGTTATTATTGGCACATTATTGGGGGCACTATAGGGGCATCTACTGAGGCCACAAAGAAAGGGTGTTTTATATGGGGGGCTCTGTACAGTAGAATTGTATACTGGGACACATTATGGTGGGTACTATGAGGAAGGGGGGAGAGGAGTACTATGGGGTAATCTACGGGGGGCACTAAGAAGGGGTATTTTATACTTGCAAATTATGGGGGACACTGAGGGCATCTACTGGGGCATTTTATACTGGTACATTATGGGGGGCACTAGGAGGATAGAGGGAGAGGAGCACTATGGAGGCATTTACTGGGGGCACTATATAGGGGTATTTTATACTGGCACATTATGGGGGCACTATGGGGACATTAGCTCAACTGGGGGCATTACAAGGGGGTATTTTTTGCACTGTCACATTATAAGCAGAATTATTTCTACTGGGGGGCATTATGGTGGGCTTTATTACTCCCACATGGTATGACCCCCTAGTAGCGGCACCATCCTCTCCCTGCTCTGCTATTCCTCTGCCCCTTCTCCAAATCCTTATTATGAAATCTTTCTCATTAGGATAAAACACATCAGCTCCGCCGAGCCCCCGGCCAAAGTGTTGAAGTGGTATAGGAATCACGTAGTGATCACGGCACTCTATCTAAAGCTGACAGGTTTTGGGTGCACGTCTTACAGGGAGTGCAGAATTATTAGGCAAGTTGTATTTTTGAGGATTAATTTTATTATTGAACAACAACCATGTTCTCAATGAACCCAAAAAACTAATTAATATCAAAGCTGAATATTTTTGGAAGTAGTTTTTAGTTTGTTTTTAGTTTTAGCTATTTTAGGGGGATATCTGTGTGTGCAGGTGACTATTACTGTGCATAATTATTAGGCAACTTAACAAAAAACAAATATATACCCATTTCAATTATTTATTTTTACCAGCTAAACCAATATAACATCTCAACATTCACAAATATACATTTCTGACATTCAAAAACAAAACAAAAACAAATCAGTGACCAATATAGCCACCTTTCTTTGCAAGGACACTCAAAAGCCTGCCATCCATGGATTCTGTCAGTGTTTTGATCTGTTCACCATCAACATTGCGTGCAGCAGCAACCACAGCCTCCCAGACACTGTTCAGAGAGGTGTACTGTTTTCCCCCCTTGTAAATCTCACATTTGATGATGGACCACAGGTTCTCAATGGGGTTCAGATCAGGTGAACAAGGAGGCCATGTCATTAGATTTTCTTCTTTTATACCCTTTCTTGCCAGCCACGCTGTGGAGTACTTGGACGCGTGTGATGGAGCATTGTCCTGCATGAAAATCATGTTTTTCTTGAAGGATGCAGACTTCTTCCTGTACCACTGCTTGAAGAAGGTGTCTTCCAGAAACTGGCAGTAGGACTGGGAGTTGAGCTTGACTCCATCCTCAACCCGAAAAGGCCCCACAAGCTCATCTTTGATGATACCAGCCCAAACCAGTACTCCACCTCCACCTTGCTGGCGTCTGAGTCGGACTGGAGCTCTCTGCCCTTTACCAATCCAGCCACGGGCCCATCCATCTGGCCCATCAAGACTCACTCTCATTTCATCAGTCCATAAAACCTTATAAAAATCAGTCTTGAGAAATTTCTTGGCCCAGTCTTGACGTTTCAGCTTGTGTGTCTTGTTCAGTGGTGGTCGTCTTTCAGCCTTTCTTACCTTGGCCATGTCTCTGAGTATTGCACACCTTGTGCTTTTGGGCACTCCAGTGATGTTGCAGCTCTGAAATATGGCCAAACTGGTGGCAAGTGGCATCTTGGCAGCTGCACGCTTGACTTTTCTCAGTTCATGGGCAGTTATTTTGCGCCTTGGTTTTTCCACACGCTTCTTGCGACCCTGTTGACTATTTTGAATGAAACGCTTGATTGTTCGATGATCACGCTTCAGAAGCTTTGCCATTTTAAGAGTGCTGCATCCCTCTGCAAGATATCTCACTATTTTTGACTTTTCTGAGCCTGTCAAGTCCTTCTTTTGACCCATTTTGCCAAAGGAAAGGAAGTTGCCTAATAATTATGCACACCTAATATAGGGTGTTGATGTCATTAGACCACACCCCTTCTGATTACAGAGATGCACATCACCTAATATGCTTAATTGGTAGTAGGCTTTCGAGCCTATACAGCTTGGAGTAAGACAATATGCATAAAGAGGATGATGTGGTCAAAATACTCATTTGCCTAATAATTCTGCACGCAGTGTAGTGCGTTCCTTGCTCCACCTCTTGGAACTTCAAAGTATTTAACAATTTAGACAGCACTCCAGTATTTGATTAAATGCTTTTTATTAGCCGGAAGTGTTGAAGTGTTGTCCGAGATCCCCAAGGGCCAAGCCAAGTAATTGTAAGTTTGCATGTGAAATATGTTTATGTTATACACATATAGCCTACACTGTGCCACACAATATACAGTATACCGCTACACTGTGTAGTCTGTTCTATAAGCACCATTGTTTTGTGGCGGCGGACAGAAAATAATCTGGAAGTGCCCCTCCCGAGACCAGGCTCTGGATCCGCCACTGATACATACAGATAAGGTTCTGTATGCAGCATACCTGTCACTCTCTGGTGAAGGGGGCTATAGTCCATCTCTTCTTGGAGACTGTAATAATCAATGTAATTTCTCTGTCAATTTGCTCCCATTCATTTTAACTATCATAAAGCATCCATATCATGCTGTACTGTCTATAGAGACGGTACAGAAAGTGTGTTCCTTCAATATGGAGGCCTCTGGGAAATTTTTGCAAATAATTAAAAAAATTAAAACCATATATAAGTATTACAATTCACAAAAAAATCAATTACACTGGGGAAGATTTTCTAATCCTATAGATGGTGCAAACTTAGGCTGTCTAGACCTGCACCAGAGGGTCTCAGGGGCTCAGATTGGAAGATAAACTTGGTGCATGGCACTTTTGTCTAACTTTATATCGACTATTGATTGGCTTAGTTTGAGATAGAATTCTATAGCAGAATTGTGGTGCAATTTTGATCCAGAATGTTGCATATTATGCAATTGCCCTTTCCAAATAAAGTCACCCCCCTTTGCTGTTAAACCACACCCTTGTCAGAATAGGCACAGATAACAGTAAACCTAGATGCACCAAACTGCACCAAAATGTAGGTGCACTCACATTAGTAAATGTGAGCCCTTATTTCACGTCCACAGACTTGCATCTAATTAGTGAAATTAGATGAGACATGTCCTTTAAATTTTAAATTCCAGGCTTATGAATCCATAAAACGATGAGAGAGAATAGGCAGTTATGTTACTACAGCAGAAAGACAAGTAACACAGAAAAGCTGTATGCAAATAAAAAAAGATTTATTACAGGACTGGCGATTCCATTTCAGAGATAAAGAGTGGAACATTTCCATTCACTTACAAATATTGACTGTTTGATAGCTGAAGAAAGAAAGGTGTTCAATTATCGATTCTGATTAGGAGACACATTATAAAGATTCTCAACAGAATAGCGTAGTATTGTAATGTGCAGAAGTGTAAATTATTAGGGCTTGTTCACATCTGCATTGGAGGCTCCGTTAGGGGCCTCTGTTGCAAGTACAATAAAATAGACTGGACAGAAAGTCCTACATGCAGAACTATTTTGTCCAGTAAAAAAGCAGATCCCGAACAGAAACTGAATGGACCCCATTGTAGACAATGGAGTCTGTTCAGATCTGTTTGTTTTAGTTATGTGCCAAATACGGCACTTCTGTTATTTTCATTGTTCTGCTCTAGCATGGTACAGACAAGGTAGTAGAAGTTTATGCGGCTGTTATAAGAGTAGTAGTAGTGGTGATTGCTGTGTAGGTAGCGTTAATAGTAGTGGCATGATGGTGACAATAGCAGCAGAAGCCATATGGTACTGAACATGATGGTAAGCAGGCAGACAGCGGCAGTAGCATGATAGGGCACCGTTAGCAAGCGCAGATCTATTCATCGGCCTCAGCCAGAGGTGTGTGAAAATCCTTACAGATTCTTACAGAGCCTCGTTAATTTTGACAGAAGGAATGTTTTGATCACTGGCAGAGTACAAATTTGTCCGTTTGGGTGTGACGATGCCACCTGTCATGCTGAAAACCCTCTCTGAGATGATACTGGAGACTGGGCAAGACAGTACAGAGAGAGCCTATATTCCAAACTGACTGCCCAAACATCCATGGGGTCAAGGAACATAGTATGTGCCGGAGAATGGCCAGAGTCCAGGTAGGACTGAATCTGGGTGTTCAGGCGTTAGTTCTCAATTTGCTGATTTGAGTCAGCCTGGCGCAGCACATGGAAAAATTTCTCCATCATGTTGATAATACTTAACTGCCTGCTGTCGCTTCTGCTGATTGTGGTAGTGGAGATGTTGGAAGCTGAGGGGAGGGCGGAGAGGGGTCTCCTGGTCAGACACATGGGCGGCAGGCAAAAATGAGACAAGCCGCATACACAGTGTATCCTGGTAATAAAGCAATTTGGCCTCCCTTTTGGCAACAGGAAAATATTCACAATTTTGTTTTGATAATGAGAGTCTAAAAGCATGGCTTTCTAGTAATCATCAGATTGCTTGATGGTATGGATACATCTGTCATTAGGTAAGAAATGAAGCATACAGCTTGTCATTCTCACCAGTGTATCCAGGAACCCTGTTCTTTCTGGCTCCACCTCCCACTGAGATGTTTGGTCATCATGGCCAGTGTTGAAATCATCATTAGCCTTGTCCTCCTGCTCCTCCTGTTGCAGTGGTAGCTCCTCATCCTCCACCTCCTCCCCCATTGGACTTTTTCCACATGGGTACTCAACAACTACATGGTGGCCAAGAAGATGCATAAGCTGTTCTTTTTCTGCCATCCCTTGTTGCATCAGGGTAAGTATCTGCTCAAAAATAAAAATCAGGGGGATGATGTAGTTGATACCGCAGTTGTGACTACTTACAAATCTGTTATCCACTTCGAAGGGCTTGAGTAGGCGACAGACATCTCTGATGAGCTGCCACTGCCTAATCTCTAAACAACACGTGTCCCTGCTAAAGTGGTCTGAAGCATGAAAAAAAATCACTGCTTGTACATATGCTCTAGCATATGCAAGGTGGAATTCCAGTGACTTAGAATGTCATGTATCAAGCAGTGCAATGTCAGAAAATTCTGTTGCTGCAAGTCGAGGAGAACGTTCCTTGCCACATAAGAATGGCTGAAATTTGAGGAAAATCTTCTGGACATGTACAGCACCCTCTTCAAGCTATTGTATTATTTCAAAAAGCACTGCATAACTAAATTTATCATGTGCACCATGCAGGGAGAATGTATTATTTCCCCTTAGCTGCGGCACAGCCATGATATCCCAGCCATTGACACTGACCACCTTGTCCCGTTGGAGTTGGTGTGGGAGACAGCAAGCGGTATGTTTGCTGTTTGATGCACTTTAGCAAGTGATCAGCTGTGTGACTACTCTCCGCTGAGCCAATCAGCTCTAACAGGCATGGTAATGCTTCCCTTTAAAAATATGATAGGGGGGGGGGGCAACACTCTGCCCTGCTTCTGTTGGGGACAGGAGGATATCCATGGAGGACGATAAGCGCCTGCTGTGGAAACCAGATGGACACAAATGTGGAGGTCTCAACCCTGCTTCTGTGGGGGACAAGAAGATGCCCATGGAGGATGACATGGAGAAGGAGGATAAGCGCCTGCTGTGGTAATCCTGGAGGTGACAAAAGGACTTGGCTCCGATGCTGCCTTGCCACTGCCACAAAAAATATTAACCCAGTGGGCCATGAAAGACATGTACTGTCCCTGCCAGTAACAGCTTTTCCTGGAGTCCACAGTAGCATGCACCTTGCCACACAGTGAGAATTGCAAAAAGCAGTCTATGTTCTCTGCCACTTGGCAGTACAAGGGCAGGGAGCATTTTTTTTTTTAAATAATGGTGGCTAGGTATCTCCTCTCAAGGATAAGCACATCCCTATAGGCAGCAGAATCCACTAAGTGGTGGGGCAGTGACTGCACCATCAGCAACTTGGCCAGGTGGGAATTAAGCTTGAGGAGGAGTTTTAGCGGGAGAAGAAGTAACTGATGATGAAACCATTGTACTGCAAATGGATGCAGTCTGGATGCTGCAAAGGAGACCTGGAAAAGGAGGACATGATTGTTGCGCTAGCTGGTGGCCACTTACATTTTTCAACAGTAACTGGTGATGCCGCATCATGTACTGCTATAGAGCTGTGGTTCCTACATTTGTGTTTATACACCCTATAACGGCGGTTGAGAACTACCGATGTTCCCATATTCGCCACCGTGGTCCCTGGCTCCATGCTTGGGTGATCTGCCCTGTCTCATTTTTCCTGTTGCTGACCCAGATTGCCTGAACTGTACCTGAGCAGCCTGCCCTGACCCATTGCTTGTTCGACTTCACCTCTGCCTCATCCTTCGATCCTGCACTGTTGCTCCTGGTTACGACTTGGCTCGTTCATTACGACTATACCTCTGGTACCTTGCTCTGGTACCCCCTGTATGGCAGGCGCAGCACTATGAAGTGCCTTTTGCGCTGTGGCATTAGAAGAATTTTGGTATCTCTGACTTTTAGTCTAACCATACTGTCTATTACTCTGTAATTCCTCTAGCGCCGTTCTATGGAAACAGTAGGTTTAAAAAGCACACCAAATGCTTGAAATAACTTCTTTATTAACTTCAACTTTTCTTCATATAACACTGCCGCCTCCGCAGCAGATAGTCCATGTACAAAACACGTGTTGAATAAAGTATCATAAAATGATGGTATGCATAAGATGGTGGTTCAACTGTTCAATCTTGTCATTCAACATAAAATGGTGGATATATTTCTCTCTTGAGTATCTGTACTCTCACTTTAAGTTATTTAAGCACTTTATGATCTCTTTGAGAGATATATCTGAGGTTTAACTAATAGTTCACTTGCAGTATGCAGTTATCAGTGACTATTTGCAGATTGGTTGAGTATGATCTGGTATGGTTGTATGCAATTTGGATTGCAATATGTTTGTATGGTATTTGTAGTAGTTCACAGTTTGCAACTGTAGCTTGCAATTTGCAATTTGTATTTGTACTTTGCAATTAAATTTGTATGGTTGCAATTGGTGGAACTGTAAGTAAACACATATATATCTAGTTCAGTATACAGTTCTAAACACAATACTAACAATATGAACATTATATAACTTGTTTTAAATACCTATATTGGCCTCTTGTTCCCATAAAACTCAGCTCTCAGTGGAGTGAATGTCTCTTCAGCTCCTGTCTCTGGTGAATAATGATTCTAGCAGCAGGAGCTGGGGGAATTCCCAGACAGACTGTCTGTGAGGCTGGCTGTGATTGGTGAAAATCTTGCTGTATGAGAAGCTGGCTGTGATTGGTCTAGACTTCTGCCCAGTAACAACAGATTAACACTATGCTTTCTGTTGTTTCTGCTGTGTCACTGAGTTTACCTTACATTACAAAATTAATCTTAAAGGCATATTATCTTTTTCTGCTTCTGTGAACACAAAATATAACAGTAATATGACATCCAAAACATGATGTCACAGTAAATAACTGTTCTTTTGTCTTTAACACATAAACATAAGAACTGTATTAAGGCTATTGGCAGGTTAAGCTGTATACACATATAAGCTATACTAGAACCCTAGGACAGGTCTTAGCTGGCCAGCTACACCCTGGTCTGCCTACATGAGCTGCTTCGTGTGCCATAATACAAACCGGATTCCAAAAAAGTTGGGACACTATACAAATCGTGAATAAAAACTGAATGCAATGATGTGGAGGTGCCAACTTCTAATATTTTATTCAGAATAGAACATAAATCACGGAATAAAAGTTTAAACTGAGAAAATGTACCATTTTAAGGGAAAAATATGTTAAATCAGAATTTCATGGTATCAACAAATCCCCAAAAAGTTGGGACAAGGCCATTTTCACCACTGTGTGGCATCTCCCCTTCTTCTTACAACACTCAACAGACGTCTGGGGACCGAGGAGACCAGTTTCTCAAGTTTAGAAATAGGAATGCTCCCCCATTCTTGTCTAATACAGGCCTCTAACTGTTCAATCGTCTTGGGCCTTCTTTGTTGTACCTTCCTCTTTATGATGCGCCAAATGTTCTCTATAGGTGAAAGATCTGGACTGCAGACTGGCCATTTCAGTACCCGGATCCTTCTCCTATGCAGCCATGATGTTGTGATTGATGCAGAATGTGGTCTGGCATTATCTTGTTGAAAAATGCAGGGTCTTCCCTGAAAGAGATGACGTCTGGATGGGAGCATATGTTGTTCTAGAACCTGAATATATTTTTCTGCATTGATGGTGCCTTTCCAGACATGCAAGCTGCCCATGCCACACGCACTCATGCAACCCCATACCATCAGAGATGCAGGCTTCTGAACTGAGCGTTGATAACAACTTGGGTTGTCCTTGTCCTCTTTGGTCCGGATGACATGGCGTCCCAGATTTCCAAAAAGAACTTCGAATCGTGACTCGTCTGACCACAGAACAGTCTTCCATTTTGCCACACTCCATTTTAAATGATCCCTGGCCCAGTGAAAACGCCTGAGCTTGTGGATCTTGCTTAGAAATGGCTTCTTCTTTGCACTGTAGAGTTTCAGCTGGCAACGGCGGATGGCACGGTGGATTGTGTTCACTGACAATGGTTTCTGGAAGTATTCCTGAGTCCATTCTATGATTTCCTTTACAGTAGCATTCCTGTTTGTGGTGCAGTGTCGTTTAAGGGCCCGGAGATCACGGGCATCCAGTATGGTTTTACGGCCTTGACCCTTACGCACAGAGATTGTTCCAGATTCTCTGAATCTTCGGGTGATGTTATGCACAGTTGATGATGATAGATGCAAAGTCTTTGCAATTTTTCGCTGGGTAACACCTTTCTGATATTGCTCCCCTATCTTTCTGCGCAACATTGTGGGAATTGGTGATCCTCTACCCATCTTGGCTTCTGAGAGACACTGCCACTCTGAGAAGCTCTTTTTATACCCAATCATGTTGCCAATTGACCTAATTAGTGTTAATTGGTCTTCCAGCTTTTCGTTATGCTCAAATTTACTTTTTCCAGCCTCTTATTGCTACTTGTCCCAACTTTTTGGGGATTTGTTGACACCGTGAAAATTGGAATCAACGTATTTTTCCTTTAAAATGATACATTTACTCGGATTAAACGTTTGATCTGTCATCTACGTTCTATTACAAATAAAATATTGACATTTGCCATCTCCACATCATTGCATTCAGTTTTTATTCACAATTTGTTTAGTGTCCCAACTTTTTTGGAATCCGGTTTGTAGAAGCAGATCTGCCCTGGCAGTTTTTTTAGGAGGTTCTAGTATAGATATAGGATATAGGATACATAAAGGCCCTTACTGAAAGGTTAGATCACACTCATAAACAAGTGTTTGCTTCCATTCCAGACCCTGATTCAGTAGAAGGCACACACAGTCTTGACCCTGGAGATTGGGTGGTGATAAAGAGGCACGTGAGGAAAACCTTTGAGCCCAGATTTGATGGTCCCTTCCAATTCCTGTTGAAAACTGCAACCTTTGTAAAGGTGTAAGGAAAGCTTAACTGGATTCACGCCTCACATTGCAAAAAAAACAAAAACCCTGAGGATGGAGATCCTTGCACTGCTAACCCTGGCTCTGTATGTGAGCCTGAAAAGTGACTGGGACAATGCCGTTATTAGGTTTCATCAGGTTATGTTGAAAAACATGACAAATGCGGACAATTATAAAAACTGTTGGATCTGTACTCACAATCCTGTGAGTTTAAAGACTATGCCTTATCTGGCCATTCTGGTACCGTGGTCAGAATTAGTTAACATGAACTGCAAAGACATCTTATCTATGAGGGGGCCAGGAGATGATAGCCTTAACCTCAATTCTACAGCAGTACCCCTTCCTATCACAGGGTGTGTTGAGGCCCCTGGTGGCAAGCCAATATTACTGCCCTGAAAAATAGAACTGTTCGAGTATTGGCATAGTACAAGGGATAATACAGATTTTGTTGATTGTTGAACTCATTTACATTGTAATTAAGCACAAATTGATGTGCTTGAATAAAATGCGTAACAGGGATCGAAACAGGAGAAATTATGAGACATTGAGACATGTTGAGATGATTCCTTATGCAGATACAGATATGCAGAATCTGGGAAAACCAGAAGCAAGGGAAATGTCCAGCTGAAGTATGTGTATCTGTCACCCGCGATGAGTGACTATCTCAAAATGGGGGAATTGTGAGGGTTGAGACTCGATATTGTGCCTTGTACAGCCATTTTATGTTATGAGCCTTAAAAACCTTTGTGTGTAGAATCTGTGAATTTATCTGTGTGAGACTACCGTGACTTCAAGGTCGCTCCTAGCCCCTCCAGTTTTGTACCTTAAATGAATTTGTACAATTATTAAAAGGACAAGTCCGTGACGAACACCCACATTTAAGATTAAGGCGTATAGCCAAGAAATGCTTATTTCGGTTTGTGAGTTATGATGTAAATGTTTAATTATGTCTCCCACTTTGGAAATGATCCAAAAATTTGCCTTATAATCTCTGCTTTCTGTCAAAGTTTGGAGAAACTCTTGAAACACAGCTCTATGCCTGTGTTGGTTTTTCTCTATGGATATACATAACTTCTAATTCGGAGTTCAACACTCATCCAACATTGGGGTTTTTGCCCCAACAGTACCGCAACAGTACCGTACTATTGCACAAAAGACCAACTGCTAATATAATGTATAAAGTCCCGCACGATACACTCTCCCCCTTTTCCAACACTGTGCTGTGGGAACACTCGTGCATATGCCCAGCTTATAACAAGGATACTCTTTACCTTGCTGTACTCTGCTGCAGTCTGAGTACACGTATCTAATGTCTCCCCAGCGTCGGTACTTCTCTTGAAGGATGGGATTCAGATACTATCCTGTGGTATGAGGGAGTATGCCTCGGCCGGTGGCTCTACTCCATTTCTATACCAAAAAAACCTCCACTCGCATGTAGCTGCTTGTGACGAAACTTTCAAAACTACAGTTGCCTAGGAGGATCAAAGAACATCCAATGCGTTTCAAATAGATCGCTATCCTTCATCAGCGATACGGACTGACTCTCCTAGGTGATTCTTATATAGGCTTCTCTCCCATTTAACCACTAGTATCTTTAGTACTCAACACTTTCTGCCTACTCCATTCATTCAAATCCAAATAATTAAATCTCTGCATTTAACCCCACTGGCACCAATGTATTCATATTAAAGATCCATCTTGTTTCTGCTTATACATTATATTGGCAGATGGTATTCTTAAACATCTGTTTATTAAGGTTTCATGGTAAAATAAAAGTACAAAAGAGAAAATAAAAAGGTATGTCTCAATTTACATATAGTTATTAGAGATGAGCGAATTTCTCAAAAATTTGATTCAGTCGGTTTGCCGAATTTTCCAAAAAGATTTGATCCAAATTTATTTGTAACGAATCACGTTAAAAAACAGCTATTTACTGGATGCAGAGAGCCTGTATAGTGGTGTAGAACACTGTGCCTTGCAGAAACATGCATAGGGAGTCTGCTGTGATAGTGAAACAATACAGTGAGTCAGTATGAAATGCAGTTGACAGGCGTTGCTCTTAGAATCACTTCACACTTCACTCATTTGGGCAGTTATGGGGCCAAAACTGACCAAATAACTCAAGTGAGAACTAAGCCTTACAGGTCAATGTTAGTGCCAGGTAAAAAGAACAGTGCAGTGGCCCAAGATTCTACTGTATAGTGAAAGAGTGCACTCCTTTTACACCGTTGTCAGCTGATTCCACATAGATTTCTACAGAACCTGTTCTATTAAACACTGATACAAGTAGAGCCCCCTAACAGAGTGGAGAGGGTGTCAGCAGTAAGTTTGTGTTGACGTCACAGGTTATTTTGCCCTTCTGTCAGAACAATAACCCCCAAAAAACGGTTCCTGTCTGTCGAGCTTCCTCCTTCACATGGTCAGTAATTCATCAGTATTGCTAAGGCCAAAAAAAAAAATAGGGATGGATCCAAAACAGAGATGACACGTGTATGGAATATTTCAATGTCTTCTGTGTTTTGTACCCAGTCCTGCTTTTGGCTACCAAATCATAAGCCAATTCTGATGCAAAATAGGGACCATGTCATACAGGCCTTACAGCTGCTACATAGACAGGATCCGTTGTATGTCTCATTTTTTCTTCCTATTGACAGATCAGAAGAAGAGTCAAATAAATGGTGATGTCATCCAGGCCTAAAAGGCCAGTCATGGAGTGGGCGTGTGGGAACAGCATGAGAAGTCCACAGAGTGGCCCAGTGAAAGAGTGGTAAGGTGGCAGCAGCATGAGGAGACGACAGAGTGGCCCAGTGACAGAGTGTTGAGGTAGCAGCAGCATGAGGAGACCACAGAGTGGCCCAGTGACATAGTGGTGAGGTGGCAGCAGCATGAGGAGACCACAAAATGGCCCAGTGACTGTAATGACCGGCGTCACACACAGGGAGGGAAAAGGGAAAGCCCTGCCCAAGGGAGAGGGAAAGGTGGTGACCCCTGACTCACCTTTCGGCTGGCACCTGACTGCCCTGACGTCCCTAGACGGGTTCCTCACCAGTGCGACGATCATGTGCCTAAACCCTGGCTTTCCCTAGAATGAGCCCTAGATAGTGAACGGGCCGGTGGGATCGCTAGTCCGCACCACTGACACTAAAAGGGAAACACTGGGGAGAGGACAGACAATACAGACAAACACATACACCCAGGTGGGCGACCACAGCAGACCAAAAAGGTCCAACAGGGATCCGGAGGGTAACGTTCTTGACCAACTACCAAAGAACGCAGCAACACAGCTCCAGAGGGTCAGAATAGAAGTCCAGGCAGGAAGCTCTATATCTGGCAACCAGAGAAGTGTGAGAGGGGAATATAAGGAGGTTGGGAGTGCTGGACAAGGAACAGATGAGGAGAAGGAGCTACGGATCCCTGAGTGAGCCAAAAAGGGTTGCAAAGCAAACCCAGAAAGCTACCATAAGGAAACAGCCCTATCTTACATAGAGCGCGCAGCCAACCGCTGCGACTTCCTGACCCCGGGTATAACGGAGTCAGGCGTGGTTCTTGACACCCTCGTGACAGTACCCCCCTCTCTACGAGGGGCCTCCGGACACTCAGGACCAGGTCTCTCAGGATGAGAGGCACGAAAAGCCCGAACTAGCCTGTCGGCGTTTACCTCAGACTCAGGAACCCACATTCTTTCATCGGGACCGTAACCTCTCCAATGCACCAGATATTGAAGAGAGCGGCGGACCCGACGAGAATTAACAATTTTGGATATTTGAAACTCTAGATTACCATCCACAACAACA